>NW_027522606.1:0-93764 GCF_052094955.1 Ictidomys tridecemlineatus
GTCGGGGTAGTAGCAGGCCTTCTGCACTCCTGTATTTAACCTCTGCTCTCTGAAACTGTCCTTCTGCAACCGAGTCTCCAAACTCTGCTCTCTGTAACAGGACTTCCGCAAATCAGTTTCCAACCTCTGCTCTCTGCAACAGTCCTTCTACACCCCAGTCTGCAAACTCTGCTCTCTGTAACAATCCTTCTGCATCTCAGTCTGCAAACTCTGTTCTCTGCAACGGTCCTTCTGCACCTCAGTCTCCAACCTCTACTCTCTGAAACAGTCCTTCTGCACTTCAGTCTCCAACCTCTGCTCTCTGTAGGATCCTTCACAAACCCAGTCTCTAAACTCTGCTCTCGGTAATATTCCTTCTGCACACCAGTCTTCAATCTCTTCTCTCTTCAATGATTATTCATAACCCAATCTACAACCTTTGCTCTCTGCAACATTCTTTCTACACCCCAGTCTCCAAATCTGGTCTCTGCAACAGTCCTTCTGCACCACAGTCTGAAAACTCTGCTGTCTGCAATGAACCTCCTGCACCCCAGTCTCCTACCTCTGCTGTCTGTTACAATCCTTCTTCACCTCAGTCTCAAACCTCTTCTCTCTACAATGATCTTTCTAAACCCATGTCTCCAACTTCTGCTGTCTGCAACAGTCCTTCTGCACCTTAGTCTCCAACCTCTGCTCTCCGCAAAAGTTCTTCTGCACCCCAGTCTCCAAACTCTGCTCTCTGCAACATTCCTACGGCACCCTAGTTACCAACATCTGCTCTCTTTTACAGTCCTTCTGCACCCCAGTCTTCAACCTCTGCTCTCTGTAACAGTCCTTCTGTACTGCAGAATCTAACCTCTGCTCTCTGTAACAGTCTTTCTGCACCCCAGACTCCAATCTCTGCTTTCTGTGTCAGTCCTTCTGCACCCCAGTCTCCAACCTTTGCTCTCTATAACAGTCCTTCTGTACAACAGTCTCCAACCTCTGTTCTCTGTAAGTGTCTTTATGCACCCCAGTATCCAACCTCTGCTTTCTGTATCAGTCGTTTAGAACCACAGTCTCCAAACTATGCCCTCTGTAACCGTCCTTCTGCATCTCAGTCTGCAACCTCTGCTCTATGCAACAGTCCTTCTGCACCCCAGTCTCCATCCTCTACTCTCTGCAACAGTCCTTTTGCACCACAGTCTCCAAAGTCTGCTCTCTGTAACAATCTTTCTGCACCCCAGTCTCCAGACTCTACTCTCTACTACAATCCTTTTGCACACCAATGTCCAACCTCTGCTCTCTGCAAAAGTCTTTCTTCAACCACGTCTCCAACATCTGCTCTCTGCAACAGTCATTCTCCACCCCAGTCTCCAATCTCTGTTCTTTGTAAGAGTCCATCTGTACTGAATTGTCCAACCTTTGCTCTCTGTAAGGGTACTTCTGCACCGAAGTCTCCCAACCTCTGTTTCTGTTTCAGTCCTTCTGCACCCCAGTCTTCAACCTCTGCTCTGTGTAACTGTCCTTCTGCACCTTAGTCTCCAAACTCTGCTCTCTGCTACATTCTTTCTGGACCCCAATATCCAACCTTTACTCTCTTCAAAGTCTTTCTACATCACAGTCTAAAACCTCTGCTCTCTGCAACAGTCCTTTTGCACCTCAGTCTCCAACCTCTTCTCTCTGCAAAGGTCTTTATGCACCTCAGTTTCCAACCTCTGCTCTCTGTAACAGTGTTTCTGCACTTCAGTATCCAACTCTCCTCTCTGTAAGATCCGTCTGCAACACAGTCTCCAAACTCTGCTCTCTGTAACAGTCCTTAATCACCCCAGTCTTTAAACTCTGCTCTCTGTAACAGACCTTCTGCACCTCAGTCTGCAACTCTGCTTTCTGCAACAGTCCTTCTGCAAACAAAATATCCAACCTCTGCTCTTTGCAACACTTCATCTGCACCGCAGTCTTTAACCTGTGCTCTCTGTAAAAGTCCTTCTGAACCCCAGTCTCCAAACTCTGCTCTCTGTAACTATCCTTCTGCATCCCAGTCTCGAACCTCTGCTCTCTGCAACGGTCCTTCTGCACCCCAGTCTGAATTCTCTGCTAGCTGCAACAGTCCTAGTGAACCCAGTCTCCAACATCTGCTTCCTGCAACAGTTCTTCTGTACCTCGGTCTCAAAACTCTGCTCTTTGCAATAATCCATCTGCACCCCTGTCTCAAACCTCTGCTCTCTGTCACAGTCCTTCTGTAACTCAGTCTCCAATCACTGCTCTCTGCAACAGTCCTTCTACACCCCAGTCTCCATACTCTGATCGCCCCAACGGTCCTTCTGCACCCCAGTCTCCAAACTCTTTTCTCGACATCGGTTCTTATGCACCCCACACTCCAACCTCTACTCTCTGTAACAGTCCTTCTGTACCACAGTCTCCAACCTCTTTTCTTTGTAAGGGTCCTTATGCATCCCAGTATCCAAACTCTGATTTCAGTATCAGTCGTTTTGAACCACAGTCTCAAAACTCTGCCCTCTGTAACCATCCTTCTGCAACTCAGTCTGCAACCTCTCCTCTCTGCAACAGTCCTACTGCACCCCAGACTCCATCCTCTGCTCTCTGAAACAGTCATTTTGTACCTCAGTCTTCAACATCTGCTCTCTGCTACAGACATTCTCCACCCCAGTCTCCAACCTCTGCTCTCTGCAGCAGTCCTTCTACACCCTAGTCTCCATAATCTGCTCGCCCGAATGATCCTTCTGCACCCCAGTCTCCAACCTCTACTTTCTACATCAGTTTTTTGCACCCCAGTCTACAACCTCTGCTCTCTATAACAGTCTTTCTGAATGGAAGTCTCCAACTGCTGTTATCCGTAAGGGTCCTTATGCACCCCAGTATCCAACCTCTGCTTTCTGTATCAGTCATTTTGCAACACAATCTCAAAACTCTGCCCTCTGTAACAGTCTTTCTGCAACTCAGTCTGCAACCTCTGCTCTCTGCAACAGTCCTTCTGAAACCCAGTCTCCATCTTCTGCTTTATGCAACAGTACTTTTGCACCCAAGTCTCCAAAATTTGCTCTCTGCAGCAGTCTTTCTTCAGCCCAGTCTCCAACCTCTGCTCTCTAAAACAGTCCTTCTGTACTGCATTCTCTAACCTCTGCTCTCTGTAAGGGTACTTCTACACCTGAGTCTCCAACCTCTGCTTTCTGTATCAGTCCTTCTGTACCCAGTCTCCAACCTGTGCTCTGTGTAACTGTCCCTCTGCACCATACTCTCAAACCTCTTCTCTCTATTACAGTCCTTATAGACACCAGTCTCCAAACTCTGCTCTCTGTAACAATCCTCTGCACCTCAGTCTCCAACCTCTGGTCTCTGCAACGGTCCTTCTTCACCTGAGTCTCCAACATCTACTCTCTGTAACTGTGCTTGTACACCTCAGTCTCCAACCTCTGCTCTATGTAAGATCCTTCTTCAACCCAGTCTCCAAACTCGGCTCTCTGTAACAGTTCTTCTGCACCTCACTCTCCAAACTCTGCTCTATGTAAAAGACCTTCTGCACCCCAGTCTTCAACCTCTGCTCTCTGTATCAGTCCTTCTGCACCCCAGTCTCCTACCTCTACTCTCTGCAATAATCCCTCTGCACCCCAGTCTCCAACCTCTGCTCACTGCAACAGTCCATGTGCACCCAAATCTCCAACATCTGCTCTCTGCAACAGTCCTTCTGTACCTCAGTCTCCAACTTGTGCTCTGTATCAGTCCTTCACCCCTGTCTCCCATATCTGTTCTCTATAACAGTCTTTCTTCACTTTAGTCTTCAACCTCTGCTCTGTGTAACAATCTTTCTGTTCCCCAGTGTCCAACCTCTGCTCCCTGCAACGATTCCTCTGCATTCGAGTCTCCAACATCTCCTCTCTGTAACAGTCCTTCTGCACCCAAGTGTCGAACATCTGAACTCTGCAACAGTCCTTCTGCACCTGAGTCTGGAAACTCTGCTGTCTCCAACCATCCTTCTGCACCCCAGTCTCCAAACTCTGCTCTCCGTACTAGCCCTACTGCACCCAAGTCTCCAAACTCTGCTCTCTGTAAAAGGCCTTCTGCATCCCAGTCTCCAAACTCTGCTCTCTTTATCAGTCCTTTTGCACCCCTGTCGCAAACCTCTGCTCTTTGTTACAGTCCTTCTGCATCACAGTCTCCTACATCTGCACTCTGCAACAGTCCTTCAGCACCCCAGATTCCAACTTCTGGTTTCTGCAACAGTCCTTCTAAACCCCAGTCATCAACCTCTGGTATTTGCAACAGTCCTTCTGCACCCCAGTCTCCAAACTCTGCTCTCTGTAATAATCTTTATGTGCCTCAGTCTCCAACCTCTACACTCTGTTACAGTCTATCTGCACCTCACTCTCCAACATCTGCTCTCTGTAAGTTTCTTCTGCAACGCAGTCTCCAAACTCGGCCCTCTGTAACAGTCCTTCTGCATGCCTTCTCCAACTCTCCTCTCTGTAATAGGCCTTCTGCACCCCAGTCTTCAAAGTCTGTTCTCTATAACAATCCTTCTGCACCCCAGTCTCCAACCTCTGCTCTCTGTAACATCCTTCTTCAACCTTTCTAAAAACTCTGCTCTCTGAAACAGTCCTTCTGCACCTCAGTCTCAAAACTCTGCTCTCTGCAAACGCCCTTCTGTACCCTTTTCTCTAATCTCTGCTCTCTGCAACGATCCTTATACACCGCAGTCTCCAACATCTGCTCTCTGCAACTGTCTTTCTGCACCCCAGTCTCCAAAGTCTCCTGTCCTTAACACTCCTTCTGCACCGCAGTCTCCAACCTCTGTTCTCTGTAAGGTCGTGCTGCACCCGTTTCCAAATTCTACTCTCTGTAACATTTCGTCTTCAACTCAGTCTAAATCCTCTGCTTTCTTCAACGGTCCTGCTGCAACCCAGTCTCCAACATCTGTTCTCTGCAACAGTCTTTCTACTCTCAAGTCTCAAACCTCTGCTCTCTGTAACAGTCTTTCAGTACCGCAGTCTCCAACCTCTGCTCTCTGTAGCGGACCTTCTGCACCCCAATCTAAAACCTCTGCTTTCTGTATAAGTTTTTCTGAACCATGGTTTCCGAACTCTGCTCTCTGTAACAGTACTTTTGCACCTCTTTCCAAAATCTCTGAACTCTGCAACCTTACGTCTGCACCCCATTTTCTAACCTCTGCTCTCTGTAAAAGTCCTTCTGCACCCAATTCTCTAACCCCTGCTCTATGCAACAGTCCTTCTGTACAACAGTCTCCAAACTCTTCTCTCTGTACCGGTCCTTCTGCACACCAGTCTCAAACTCAGTGTTTTGTATCAGTAATTCTGCACCCCAGTCTCAAAACTTTTCTCTCTGTAACATTCTTTCTGCACCTTCGTTTCCAACCTCTGCATCTGCGAACGTTCTTCTTCACCCCAGTTTCCAAACTCTGCTCCCTGCAACAGTTCTTCTGAACCCCAGTCTCCAACATCTGCACTCTGAAACAGTTCTTTATAAACCATTCTCCAACCTCTGCTCTCTGTAACAGTCCTCGTGTATTACAGTCTCCGAACTCTGCTCTCTGCAACGGTCTTTCTGCACCCCATTCTCCAAACTCTGCTTTCTGTATCAGGACTTCTGAACCGCAGTCTCCAAACTCTGCTCTCTGTAACAGTTCTTATGCACCTCAGTCTCCAAATTCTGCTCTCTGCAACAGTCCTTCTGCACCCAAGTCTCCAACACCTGCTCCCAGCAATAGTCGTTCTTCACCCCATTCTCCAAGTCTGCTATCTGCAACAGTCTTTCTGCACCCCAGTCTCCAACCTCTGCTCTCTGTAACAATCCTTCTGCACCTCTGTCTCCAACTCTGATCTCTGCAATGTTCCTTCTGCACCTCAGTCTCCAACCTCTACGTTCTGTAGCAGTCCTTCTGCACCTCAGTCTCCAACCTCTGCTCTCTGTATGACCCTTCTGCAACCCAGTCTCCAAACTCTGCCCTCTGTAACAGTCGTTCTGCATCCCTTCACCAACCTCTGTTCTCTTTAACAGGCCTTCTGCACCCCAGTCTCAAACCTCTGCTCTCTACAAAGATGCTTCTGCACCCCAGTCTCCAACCTCTGTAATCTCCAACAGTCCTTCTGAACCTCAGTCAAAAAACTTGGTTTTCTGCAACGATTTTTCTGCACCCCAGTCTCTAACCTCTGCTCTCTGTAACAGTCCTGTTCCACCTCAGTAATATCCTGCTGAAACCCTGTCTCCAAACTCTGCTCTCTGTAACATTCCTTCTCTACCCCGTCTCAAACCTCTGCTCTCTGCAACGGTCCTTCTGCACGACAGTCTCCAACCTCTGTTCTTTGCAACAGTTCTTCTGCACCCCAGTCTACAAACTCTGCTCTGGATATCATTTCTTCTGCACCTCAGTCTCCAACCTCTGCTTTATGTAAGATCTTTCTGCAACCCAGTCTCTAAACTCTGCTCTCTTTACCAGTCCTTCTGAACCCCAGTCTCAAACCTCTGCTCTGTGCAACAGTTCGTCTGCACCGCAGTCTCAATCTTCTGGTCTCTGAAAGATCCTTCTGCACCCCAATCTCCAAACTCTGATCTCCGTAACAGTCCTTCTTCACCCCAATCTCCAACCTGTGCTCACTGTAACAATCCTTCTGCACCTCAGTCTCCAACCCCTGGTTTCTTCAAAATTCCTTCTTCACCCCAGTCTCCAACCATTGCTATCAGTAACATTTCTTCTACACCTCAGTCTCTAACCTCTGCTCTATGTAAGATCCTTCTGCCACCCAGTCTCCAAACTCTGCTCTCTGTAACAGTCCTTTTGCACCCAAGACTCGAACCTCTGCTCTGTGCAACAGTTCGCCTTTACCCGACTCTCCAAACTCTGCTCTCTGTATGAAACTTCCGCACCCCAATCTCAAAACTCTGATCTCTGTAACAGTTCTTCTTCACCCCAGTCTCCAACCTCTGCTCCCTGCAACAATCCTTCTGCACCCAAGTCTCCAACTTCTGCTCTCTGAAACACTTCTTCTGCACCCCAGTCTTTAAAATCTACTCTCTGAAACAGTCCTTCTGCATCCCATTCTCCAACCTCTGCTCTCTGCAAAAGTCTTTCTGTACCCTGGTCTCCAACCTCTGCTCTTTGTAACACTCCTTATGTACTGCAGACTCCAACCTCTGCTGTCTCTAAGGTTCATTCTGGACCAAAGTCTCCAACCTCATCTTTCTGTATCAGTCCTTCTGCACTCCAGTCTCAAAACTCTGCTCTCTGTAACAGTCCTTCTGCATCTCAGTCTCCAAAATCTGCTCTCTATAACAGTCCTTCTTCACCCCAGTCTTAAAACTGTGCTCTCTGCAACATTCCATCTACACTCCAGTCTTCAACCTCTGCTCTGTGTAACAGTACTTCTGCAACCCAGTTTCAAATCTCTGCTCCCTGCAACAATCCTTATGCACAACAGTCTTCAACCTCTACTCTCTGCAATAATCCTACTGCACCCCAGTCGCCAACCTCTGCTCTCTGTAACAATCCTACTGCACCGCAGTCACCAAACTCTGCTGTACGTAATATTCTTCTGCAACCCAGTCTCCAAACTCTGCTCTTTGTAACAGCCCTTCTGTACCCAGTCTCTAAACTCTGCTCTCTGTAACAGGCCTTCTGCACCCCAGTCTTCAAATTCTGCTCTCTGTATCAGTCCTTCTTCACCCCAGTCTTCAAACTCTGCTCTCTTTAACATTCTTTCTGCATCTCAGTCTCCTACCACTGCTCTCTGCAACAGTTCTTCTGAACACCAGTCTCCAACATCTGCACTCTGAAACAGTTCTTCTCCACTCCAGTCTTCAACCTCTTCTCTCTGTAACGTTCCTTCTGCACCCCAGTCTCCCACCTCAGCTTTCTGTATCATAATTCTTCATCCCAGTCTCCAACGTCTTCTCTGTGTAACAGTCCTTCTGCATCTCAGTCTCCAAACTCTGCTCTCTTAAGCACCTAAGTCTCCAACACCTGCTCCCTGCAACAGTCCTTCTGCCCCCCAGTCTCCAAACTCGGGTCACTTTAACAGTCCTTCTGCACCTCCGTCTCCAAATTCGGCTCTTTTCAACAATCCTTCTGCACCGAAGTCTCCAAACTCTGCTCTCTGCAACAGTTCTTCTACACCCCAGTCTTCAACCTCTGCTCTGTGTAACAGTCGTTCTGCACCCCAGTCTCCAACCTTTGCTCTTTGTAACAGTCCTTCTGCACCATATTATCCAACCTCTGCTCTCTGTTAGTCTTTGTATACCGCAGTCTCCAACCTCTGCTCTCTGTAACAGTCCCTCTGCACCCCAATTTCTAACCTCTGCTTTCTGTAACAATCCTTCTGTACCTAAGTCACCAAACTCTGCTCTCTGTAACCATTTTTCTGAACCTCAGACTCCAACCACTGCTCTCTGTAAAAGTCCTTCTGCACCTCAGTCTTAATCCTCTGCTCTCTGCACGATCCTTTTACACCCCAGTCTCCAACCACTGCTCTCTGTAACTGTCG
Organism: Ictidomys tridecemlineatus; assembly: GCF_052094955.1. Classification (NCBI taxonomy): domain Eukaryota; kingdom Metazoa; phylum Chordata; class Mammalia; order Rodentia; family Sciuridae; genus Ictidomys; species Ictidomys tridecemlineatus. Next base: position 8,472 of record NW_027522606.1, read on the forward strand.
TCCTGCACCTCAGTCACCAACCTCTGCTCTCTGTCAGATGCTTCTGCAACACAACCTCAAAACTCTGCTCTCTGCAAACCAGCCTCAAAACTCTGCTTTCTATAACAGTCCTTCTGCAACCCAGTCTCCAAACTCTGCTCTTTGTAGCAGGCCTTTGCACCCCAGTCTCCAAACTCTGCTCTCTAAAACAGTTCTTTTGCACGCCAGTCTCCAACCTCTGCTCTCTGTAACGTTCCTTCTGCACCCCAGTCTCCCACCTCAGCTTTCTGTATCATAATTCTTCACCCCAGTCTCCAACGTCTTCTCTGTGTAACAGTCCTTCTGCATCTCAGTCTCCAAACTCTGCTCTCTTCACCATTCCTTCTCCACCCCAGTCTCCAACCACTGCTTTCTGCAACATTCCGTCTACACCCTAGTATTCAACCTGTTCTCTCTGTAACTGTCCTTCTGCACCCAAGTCTCCCACATCTGCTCTCTGTAACAATCCTTCATCAGCCCAGTCAACACCACTGCTCTCTGCAAGAATTCTTCTGCAGCTCACTCTCCAAACTCTGCTCTCTGTAACATTATTTCTGCTCCTCAGTCTCCCACCTTGCTCTCTGCATCGATCCTTCTGCACCCCAGTCTCCAACGTCTCCTCTCCTTAACACTCATTCTGCACCCCTGTCTCAAACCTCTGTTCTCTGTAAGGTCCTTCTGCACCCCAGTTTCCAAACTCTGCTCTCTGTAACATTCCTGCTGCAACCCAGTCTCCAAACTCTGTTCTCTGAAACAGTCCTTCTGTTCCCCAATTTCCAATCTCTGCTCTCTGTAACAGTCCTTCTGTACCGCAGTCTCTAACTTGTGCACTCTGTAATGGTCTTTCTGCACCCTAGTCTCAAACCTCTGCTTTCTGTATCAGTCCTTCTGCACCACAGTCTCCTAACTCTGCTCTCTGTTACAGTCCTTCTGCACCTCAGTCTACAAACTCTGCTTTCTGTAAGATCCTTCTACAACCAAGTCTCCAAACTCTGCTCTCCATAACAGTCCTTCTGCACACCAGTCTCCAACCTCTTCTCACTGCAACGATCCTTCTTCACCCCAGTCTCCAACCTCTGCTCTCTGAAACAGTCATTCTGCACCCCAGTCTCCAAAATCGGCTCTCTGCAACAGTCCTTCTGCACCTCAGTCTGAAATCTCTGTTCTCTGCAACGTCCGCTCTGCACCCCAGTCTCCTTAATCTGCTCTTTGTAACAGTACTTCTGAAACTCATTCTCCTACCTCTGCTCTCTGTAAGATCCTTCTGCACCCCTGTATCCAACCTCTGCTCTCTGTAACAGTCGTTCTGCACAACAGTCTCCAACCTCTGCTCTCTGTAACAGGACTTCTGCAACCCAGTCTCCAAACTCTGCTCTCTGTAACAGGCCTTTTGAACCCAAGTCTCCAACCTCTGCTCTCTGCAACAGTCTTTCTAAACCCCAGTCTCCAAACTCTGCTCTTTGCAACAGTCCTTCTGCACCCCAGTCTTAAACTTCTGTTACCCGTAAAAATCCTTCTGCACCTAAGTTCCCAAACTCTGACCTCTTCAATGGTCCTTCTGCACCCCAGTATCCAACCTCTGCTCTCTGTAACAGTTCTTCAGCACCTCAGTCTTCCAACTCTGCTCTCTGGAAGATTCTTCTGCAACACAGTCTTTAAACTCTGCACTCTGGAACAGTCCTTCTGCAAAACAGTCTCCAACCTCTGCTCTCTGCAACAGACATTCTGCACCCCAGTCTTTAACGTCTTCTCTCTGCAACGATTCTTCTCCACCCCAGTCTCCAACATCTGATCTCTGCAACACTCCTTTTGAACCCCAATCTCCAAACTCTGCTCTCTTTAAGATCCATCTGAACCCCAGTCTCCAAACTCTACTCTCTGTAACAGTCCTTCTGCACCCCAGTCTCCAAACTCTGCTCTCTCTAACAGTTCTTCTGCACGTCAGTCTCCAACCTCTGCTCTGTGTAACAGTTTTTCTGCACCCCAGGTTCTAAAATCTGCTCTCTTGAGCGATCCTTCTGGAACCCAGTCTCTAATGTCTGCTCTTTGCAACAGTCCTTCTGCACCACAGTCTCCAACCTCTGCTCTCTGTAAGATCTTTCTGCACTCTAGTTTCTGAACTCTGCTCCCTGTTACATTCCTTCTCCACCCCAGTCTCCAACCTCTGTCCTCTGCAACAGTTTTTCTGCTCCACAGAATCCGAGATCTGCTCTCTGTAACAGTCCTTCTGTACCGCAGTCTCCAAACTCTGCTCTTTTTAACGATCCTTCTACACCGCAGTCTCCATCTCTGCTTTCTGTATCAGTCTGTCTGAACCCCAGTCTCCAGCCTCTGTTCTCTGTATCTATCCTTCTGCACCTTAGTCTCTAACCTGTGCTCTATGTAAGAGTCCTTCTGCACCCCAGTCTCCAAACTCTGCTCTCAGTAACAGACTTATACCGCAGTCTCCAACCTCTGCTCTCGGTAATGATCCTTCTGCAGCCCAATTTCGAAACTCTGCTTTCTGTAACAGTCCTTCTTCACCTGAGTCTCCAAACTCTCCTTTCTGTAACAGTCCTTCTACACCTCAATCCCCAAACTCTGCTCTCTGTAACAGTCCATCTGCACCTCATTCTGAAACCTCTGCTCTCTGCAGTATCCTTCTGCACCCTAGTCTCCAAACACTGCTCTGTATAACAGTCCACCTGCACCTCAGTCTTCAACCTCTCCTCTCTGTAACAGGCCTTCTACAAGCCAGTCTCCAAAGTCTTCTCTCTGTAGCAGGCCTTCTGCACCCCAGTCTCCAAAATCTGCTCTCTGCAATGATCCAACTGCAACCCACTCTCCAACTTCTGATCTCTGAAACAGTCCTTCTGCACCTCAGTCTCCAAATTCTGCTCTCTGTAAGGTGCTTCTACACCCCTGTATCCAACCTCTGCTCACTGTAACAGTACTTCTGCACCTCAGTCTCTTACCTCTGCTCTCTCTAACAGTCCTTCTGCACCTCAGTCTCCCAACTCTGCTCTCTGTAAGATCCTTTTGCAAACAGGTCTTTAAACTCTGCACTCTGTAAGAGTACTTCTGCACAATAGTCTCCAACCTCTTCTCTCTGCATCGATTATTCTACACCCCATTCTCCAACCTCAGCTCTCTGCAACAGTCCTTCTGCTCTCCAGTCTCCGAGATCTGTTCTCTGTAACAGTCCTTCTGTTTCACAGTCTCCAAACTCTTCTCTTTGTAAAGGTCCTTCTACACCCCAGTCTCCAAACTCTGCTTTCTGTATCACTCTGCCTGAACCCCAGTCTCCAAAATCTGTTCTCTGTATCTATCCTTTGCACCTCAGTCTACAACCTATGCTCTATGTAAGAGTCCTTCTGCACTCCAGTCATTAACCTCTGCTCTAGGTAACAGTCCTATACAGCAGTCTCCAAAATCTGCTCTCTGTAAAGGTCCTTCTGCACCTTAATTTCCAAACTCTGTTTCCTGTAACAGTTTTTCTGCACCTGAGTCTCCAAACTCTGCTCTCTGTAACAGTCATTCTACACCACAGTCTCCAATCACTGCTCTCTGTAAAAGTCAACCTGTACTCAGTCTGAAACCTCTGCTCTCCACGATTCTTCTGCACCCCAGTCTCCAACCACTGTTCTCTGTAACAGTGCACGTGCAGCTCAGTCTTTAACCTCTGCTCTCTGTAAGATCCTTCAGCAACTCAGTCTCCAAACACTGCTCTCTATAACAGTCCTTCTGCACCCCAGTCTCAAACCTCTCCTCTCTGTAACAGGCCTTGTACACAAATGTCTCCAACCTCTGCTCTCTGCAATGATCCTACTAAACCCTAGTCTCCAACCTCTCATCTATGAAACCGACCTTCTGCACCTCAGTCTTCAACCTCTGTTCTCTGTAATAGGCCTTCTGCACCCCAGTCTCCAACCTCTTCTCTCTGCAACGATTCTTCTCCACCCAATTCTCGAACATCTGCTCTCTGCAACTGTCCTTTTGCACCCCAGTCTGCAAACTCTCTGTAACATCCATCTGAACCGCAGTCTCCAACCTGTGCTCTCTTTAACAGTCCTTCTGCACCCCAATCTCCAAACGCTGCTCTCTGTAACAGTCCTACCGCACCTCAGTCTCTAACCTCTGCTCTCTGTAACAATCTTTCTGCACACCAGTCTCTAAAATCTGCTCTCTGCAACAGTCCTTTTCCAACACAGTCTCCAACATCTGCTCTCTGCAACAGTCCTTCTGCACCCCAGTCTCCAAACTCTGCTCTCTGCAACGAACCTTCTGGACCCCAGTCTCCAACGTCTGCTCTTTGCAACAGTTTATCTGCAATACAGTCTCCAAACTATGCTCTCTGTAAGATCTTTCTGCACTCCAGTTTTCAAACCCTGCTCTCTGTAAAATTTCTTCTCCAACCCAGTCTCAAACCTCTGCCCTCTGCAACAGTCCTTCTGTTCCCCAGACTCTGAGATCTGCTCTCTGTCACAGACCTTATGTACCACAGATTCCAACCTCTGCTCACTAACGGTCCTTCTGCAACCCAGTCTCCAACCTCTGCTTTTTGAATCAGTCCTTCTGAACCCCAGTCTCCAACCTCTGCTCTTTGTATCTATACTTCTGCACCTCAGTCTTCAACCTGTGCTTTCTATAACAGTCCTTCTGCACCCCAGTATCCAACCTCTGCTCTCTGTAACAGTCCTTCTATACCACAGTCTCCAACCTCTGCTCTCTGTAACGGTCCTTCTGCACCCCAATTTCCAACCTCTGCTTTCTGTAACAGTCCTTCTGCACGTCAGTCTCTAAACTCTGCTCTCTGTAACAGTTCTTCTACACCTCAGACTGAAACCGCTGCTCTCCATGATTCTTCTGCACCCAGTCTCCAACCACTGCTCTCTGTAACAGTCCACCTGCACCTCAGTCTCCAACACCTGCTCTCTGTATGTTCCTTCAGCAAACCAGTCTCCAAACTCTGGTCTCTGTTACAGTTTTTCTACACCCCAGTCTCCAACCTCTCCTCTCTGTAACAGGCCTTCTGGACGCCAGTCTCCCAACACTGTTCTCTGTATCAGGCCTTCTGCACCCAGGTCTCCATAATGTGCTCGCTGCAACGATCCTTCTGCACCCCAGTCTACAACCTCTGATCTCTGCAACAGTCCGTCTGCACCTCAGTCTCCAAATTCTGCTCTCTGTAAAATGCTTCTACACACCTGTGTCCAACCTCTGCTCTCTGTAACAGTCCTTCTGCACCCGAGTCTCCAAACTCTGCTCTCTGTAACAAGACTTTTCCACCCTAGTCTAAAACCTCTGCTCTCTACAACAGTCTTTCTGCACCTCAGTCTTAAAACTCTGCTCTCTGCAATGACCCTTCTGCACCCCAGTCTCCAACCTCTGCTCTCCAAAATGATCTTACTGCACCCCAGTCTCCAACCTCTGATCTTTGCAAAAGTTCTTTTGCAACTCTGTCTCCAACTTCTGCTTTCTGTAAGATCCTTCTGAACCTCTGTCTCCAAGCTCTGCTTATTGCAACAATCCTTCTCCACCCCAGTGTCCAAACTCTGCTCTTTGTAACAAAATTTTGAACCTTAGTCTCCAAGCTCTGCTCTCTGCAATAGTCCTTCTGCAACTCAATCCCCAACATCTACTCTCTGCAACATTCCGTCTGCAGCTCAGTCTTCATCCTCTGCTCTCTGCAACAGTACTTCTTCACCCCAGTCTCCAAACTCTGCTCTCTGCAACAGTCCTTCTGTACCCCAGTCTCCAAACTATGCTCTCTGTAACGGTCCTTCTGCACCTCAGTCTCCAACCTCTACTCTCTGTAACAGTCCTTCTGCACTTCACTCTCCAAACTCTGCTCTCTGGAGGATCCTTCTTAAACCCAGTCTCAAACCTCGGCTCTCTGTATCTATTATTCTGCACCTCAGTCTCCAACCTCTGCTCTCTGTTACAGTTTTTCTATAACGCAGTCTCCAAACTCTGGTCTCTGTTATGGTCTTTCTGCACCCCAATTTCCAACCACTTCTTTCTGTAACAGTCCTTCTGCACCTCAGTCTCCAAACTCTGCTCTCTGTAACAGTCCTTCTACACCTCAGTCTTCAACCTCTGCTCACTGTAACAGTCCTTCTGCACCTCAGTCTGACACCTCTGCTCTCTGCAAGATTCTTCTGCACCCCACTTTCTAAACACTGTTCTCTATATCAGTCCTTCTGAACACCAGTCTCAAAACTCTGCTCTCTGTATCTATCTTTCTGCACCTCAGTCTCCAACCTGTGCTCTCTGTAACATTTCTCTACACCGCAGTTTCCAACCTCTGCTCTCTGTAACAGTTTTTCTATACCGCAGTCTGCAAAATCTAGTCTTTGTAACGGTCCTTCTGCACCCCAATTTCCAACCTCTGCTTTTTGTAACAGTCCTTCTGCACATCAGTCTCCAAACTCTGCTCTATCTAACAGTACGTCTACACCTCAGTCTCCATCCTCTGCTCTCTGTAACAGTCTTTCTGCACCTCAGTCTTAAACCTCTCCTCTCTGCATGGTCCTTCTGCACCTAAGTCTCCAACCACTGCTCTCTGTAACAGTCCACCTGCACCTCAGTCTCCAACCTCTTTTCTCCGTAAGATCCTTCAACAACCCAGTCTCCAAACTCTGTTCTCTATAACAGTCCTTCTGCACCCCAGTCTCCAACATCTCCTCTCTGTAACAGGCCTTCTGGACGCCAGTCTTCCAACTCTGCTCTCTGTAGCAGGCCTTCTGCACCCCAGTCTCCATAATGTACTTTCGGCAATGATTCTTCTGCACCCCAGTCATCAACCGCTGATAACTGCAACAGTCCATCTGCACCTCAGTCTCCAAATTCTTCTCTCTGTAAGATGCTTCTGCACACCTGTATCCAACCTCTGCTCTCTGTAACAGTCCTTCTGCACCCGAGTCTCAAACCTCTGCTCTCTGTAACAGGACTTTTCCAACCTAGTCTAAAATCTCTGCTCTCTACCACAGTCCTTCTGAACACTACTTACCAACATCTGCTCTCTGCAACAGTCGTTCTGCACCTCTGTCTTAAAACTCTGCTCTCTGCAACGACCCATCTGCACCGCGGTCTCCTACCTCGGCTCTCTGTAACAGTCCTTCTGCACCTCAGTCTCCCAACTCTGCTCTCTGTAAGATCCTTCTGCAACCCAGTCTTTAAACTCTGCGCTTTGTACCTGTCCTTTTGCACTACAGTCTCTTACTTCTGCTCTCTGTAACAGGACTTCTGCAACACAGTCTTCAAACTCTGCTCTTTATAACAGGCTTTCTGCAACCCAGTCTCCAACCTCTTCTCTCTGCAACGATTCTTCTCCACCCCAGTCTCCAACATCTGCTGTCTGCAACAGTCGTTTTGAACCCCAGTCTCCAAACTCTGCTCTCTGTAAGATCCATCTGAACCCCAGTCTCCAAACTATGCTTTCTGTAACAGTCATTCTACACCCAAATCTCTAAACTCTGCTCTCTGTAACAGTCTTTCTGCAACTCAGTCTCCAACCTCTGCTCTCTGTAACAGTCCTTCTGCACCCCAGTCTCTAAAATCTGCTCTCTGCAACATTCCTTCTGCACCCCAGTCTTCAACATCTGCTCTCTGCAACACTCCTTCTGCACCCCAGTCTCTAAACTCCTTACTCTGCAACGATCCTTCTGGACCCAGTTTCCAACCTCTCCTCTCAGTATCAGTTCTTTTGCACCACAGTCTCCAACCTCTGCTCTCTATAAGATTCTTCTGCACTCTAGTTTCCAAACTCTGCTGTCTATAACATTCCTTCTCCACCCCAGTCTTCAACCTCAGCTCTCTGCAACAGTTCCTTTGCTCTCCTGTCTCTTAAATATGTCTCTGTAACAGTCCTTCTGTTTCGCAGTCTCCAAACTCTGCTCTTTGTTAAGGTCCTTCTACACCCCAGTCTCCAAACTCTGCTTTCTGTATCAGTCTGCCTGAACCCCAGTCTCCAAAATCTGTTCTCTGTGTCTATCATTTGCACCTCAGTCTCCAACCTATGCTCTATGTAAGAGTCCTTCTGCACTCCAGTCTTCAACCTCTGCTCTAGGTAAAAGTCCTATACCGAAATCTCCAAAATCTGCTCTTTGTAAAAGTCCTTCTGCACCTTAATTTCCAAACTCTGCTTCCTGTAACAGTTTTTTTGCACCTGAGTCTCCAAACTCTGCTCTCTGTAACAGTCCTTCTACACCCCAGTCTCCAATCACTGCTCTCTGTAAAAGTCCACCTGTACCTCAGTCTGAAACCTCTGCTCTCCACGATTCTTCTGCACCCCAGTCTCCAACCACTGCTCTCTGTAACAGTGCACCTGCAGCTAAGTCTTTAATGTCTGCTCTTTGTAAGATCCTGCAGCAACTCAGTCTCCAAACACTGCTCTCTATTACAGTCCTTCTGCACCCCAGTCTCAAACCTCCCCTCTATGTAACAGGCCTTCTACACAAATATCTCCAACCTCTGCTCTCTGCAATGATCCTACTAAACCCCAGTCTCCAACCTCTCATCTCTGAAACAGTCTTTCTGAACCTCAGTCTTCAACCTCTGCTCTCTGTAATAGGCATTCTGCACCTCAGTCTCCAACCTCTTCTCTCTGCAACGATTCTTCTCCACCCAATTCTCGAACATCTGCTCTCTGCAACTGTCCTTTTGCACCCCAGTCTGCACACTATCTGTAACATCCATTTCAACCGCAGTCTCTAACCTCTGCTCTCTCTAACAGTCCTTCTGCACCCCAATCTCAAAACACTGCTCTCTGTAACAGTCTACCTGCACCTCAGTCTTCAACATCTGCTCTCTGTAAGTTAATTCAGCCAACCAGTCTCCAAACTCTGGTCTCTGTAACAGTTTTTCTGCACCCCAGTCTCCAATCTCTCATCTCAGTAACAGGCCTACTGCACGCCAGTCTCAAAACTCCGCTCTCTATAGCAGGCCTTCTGCACGCCAGTCTTCATACTCTGCTCTCTGTAGCAGGCCTTCTGCACCCAAGTCTCCAAACTCTGCTTTCTGCAATGATCCTTCTGCATCCCAATCTTCAACCTCTGCTTTCTGCAATGATCCTACTGCACCCCATTATCGAACCTCTGATCTCTGTAAAATTCTTCAGCAACCCTTTCTCCAAACTCTGGTCTCTGTAAAAGTTTTTCTGCACCCCAGTCTCCAACCTCTCATCTCTGTAACAGGCCTTCTGCACGCCAGTCTCAAATCTGCTCCCTTTAACAGGCCTTCTACACGCAAGTCTTCAACCTCTGCTCTCTGCAAGGATCCTTTTGCACCCCAATCTTTAACCTCTGCTCTCTGCAATGATCCTACTGCACCCCAGTCTCCAACCTCTGATCTCTACAACAGTCCTTCTGTACCTCAGTCTCCAAATTCTGCTCTCTGTAAGATCCTTCTGCACCACTGTATCCAACCTCTTCTCTCTCTAACATTCCTCCTTCACCCCAGTATTCAACCTCTGCTTCCTGTATCAATTCTTCTGAACCCCAGTCTCAACCTCTGCTCTCTGTGTCTATCCTTCTTCACCTCAGTGTCCAATCTGTGCTTTCTGTAACAGTCCTTCTGCACCCAAGTCTCCCACCTCTGCTCTCTGTAACATTCCTTCTATACCTTTGTCTCCATACTCTGCTCTCTGTAACGGTCCTTCTGCACCCCAGGTTGCAACCTCTGCTTTCTGTAACAGTCCTTCTGCACCTCAGTCTCAAAACGCTGCACTCCATAACAGTCCTTCTACACCTCAATCTCCAACCTCTGCTTTCTGTAATAGTACTTCTCCACCTCAGTCTGAATCCTATCCTCTCCATGATCCTCTGCACCCCAGTCTCCAACAATTGCTCTCTGTAACAGTCCACCTGAACCTTAGTCTCCAACCTCAGCTCTCTGTAAGATATTTCGGCAACACTTTCTTCAAAATCTGCTCTCTGTACCAGTCCTTCTGCACCCCAGTCTCCAACCTCTCCTTTCTGTAACAGGCCTTCTGCACGCCCATCTCCAAATCTGCTCTCTTTAGCAGGCCTTCTTCACGCAAGTCTCCAACCTCTGCTTTCTGCAACGATCATTCTGCACCCCAGTCTTTAAACTTTGCTCTCTGCAATGATCCTACTGTACCCCAGTCTCCAACATCTGATCTCTACAACAGTCCTTCTGCACATCAGTCTCCAAATTCTGCTCTCTGTAAGATCCTTCTGCACCGCTGTCTCCAACCTCTGCTCTCTGTAACAATCCTTCTTTACCCCAGTCTCCAACCTCTGCTCTCCGCAACAGTTCTTCTGCACCCCAGTCTCCAAACTCTGCTCTCTCCAACAGTCCTTTGGCACCCTAGTTACCAACATCAGCTCTCTTTTACAGTACATCTCCACCCTAGTCTCCAACCTCTGCTCTCTGTTACAATTCTTCTGAACCTCAGTCTCCAAATTCTGTACTCTGCAACGTTACTTCTGCACCTCAGTCTCCAAAATCTACTCTCTGTAACAGTCTTTCTGCACCTGATTTTTCAACCTCTGCTCTCTGTAGGATCCTTCTCTAATCCAGTCTCCAAACTCTGCTCTCTGTAACTGTGCCTCTGCCAAACGGTCTTCAACCTCTTCTCTCTGCAACGATCCTTCTTCACCAAAGCCTCCAACCTTTGCTTTCTGCAACAGTACTTCTACACATTAGTCTCCAATATCTGCTCTCTGCAACAGTCCTTTTGCACCTCACTCTGAAAAGTCTGCTCACTGCAAGGATCCTTCTGCACCACAGTCTCCTACTTCTGCTCTCTGTAACAGTCCTTCTGCACCTCATTGTTTCAACTCTGCTCTTTTTAAGATCCTTCTAACACCCAGTCTTTAAAATCTGCACTCTGTAACAGTCCTTCTGCACAACAGTCTCCAAACTCTGCTCTCTGTAACATGACTTCTGCATCCCAGTCTCCAAACTATGCTCTCTGTAACAGGCCTTCTGCACCCCAATCTCTAACTTCTTCTCTCTGAAACAATTCTTCAACACCCCAGTCTCCAGAATCTGCTCTCTGCAACAGTCCTTTTACACCCCAATCTCAAAACTCTGCTCTCTGTAAGATCCATCTGAACTCCAGGCTCCAAACTCTGCTCTCTGTAACAGTCCTCTGCAACCCAGTCTCCAAACACTGCTCTCTGTAACAGTCCTTCTGAACCTCAGTCTCAAAACTCTGCTCTGTGTAACAGTAAATCTGCATCCCAGTATCTAAAATCTGCTCTCTGCAACAGTCCTTCTACACCCTAGTCTTCATCATCTGCTCTCTGCAACAGTCGTTCTGCACCTCATTCTCCAAACTCTGCTCTCTGCAACGATTTTTCTGGACCCCTGTCTCCAATGTCTGCTCTCTGCAACAGTCTTTCTGCACCACAGTCTACAACCTCTTTCTCCGTAAGTTCCTTCTGAACTCCAGTTTTCAAACTCTGCTCTCTGTAACATTCTTTCTTAACCCCAGTCTCATACCATGATCCTCTGCAAAATTTCTTCTGCTCCCCAGTCTCCGAGATCTGCTCTCTTTAACAGTCCTTCTGTACCACAGTCTCCAATCTCTGCTCTTGTAACGGTCCTTCTACACCCCAGTCTCCAAACTCTGCTTTCTGTATAAGTCTGTCTAAATCCCAGTCTCCAACCTCTGTTCTCTGTATCTAACCTTCTGCACCTCAGTCTCCAACCTGTGCTCTATGTAAGAGTCCTTCTGCACCCCAGTATCCAACCTCTTGTCTCGGTAACAGTCCTATACCACAGTCAACAAACTCTGCTCTCTGTAATGTTCCTTCTGCACCCAAATGTCCTAACTCTCTTTAAAAGTCCTTCTTAAACTCAGACTCCAACCTCTGCTCTCTGTAACAATCCTTCTGCACCTCAGTCTCCAAACACTGCTCTCTATAACACTCCACCTGCACCTCAGTCTCCAACCTCTGCTCTTTGTAAGATCCTTCTGCAACCCAGTCTTCAAATACTGCTCTCTATAACAGTTCTTCTACACCTCAATCTCCAACTTCTGCTCTATCTAAGTGTCCTTCTGCACCACAGTCTCCAACCTCTGCTCTCTTCAACAGTCCTTCTGCACCCCAGTCTCCAAACTTTGTTCTCTGTAAAAGAACTTCGGAACCCCAGTCTCCCATTTTGTTCTCTGCAACAGTCTTTCTGCAACCCAGTCTCAAATCACTGCTCTCTGTAACAGTCCTTCTGCACCCCAGTCTCCAAACTCTGATCTCTGTAACAATCCTTCAGCACCTCAGTTTGCAACCTCTGCTCTATGTAACAGGACTTCTGCACCTCAGGTTCCAAACTTTGCTCTCTGCAACAGTCCTTCTACACGCCAGTCTCCAAGCTCTGCTCTCTGCAACAGTCCTTCTTCACCCCAGTGTCCAAACTCTGCTCTCTGCAACAGTCCTTCTGCACCACAGTCTTCAAACTCTGCTATCTGTAAGATCCTTCTGCACTCCAGTTTCCAAACTCTTCTCTCTGTAACATCCCTTCTCCACTCCAGTCTTTATCCTCTGCTTTCAGCAAGTGTCCTGCAGCACCCCAGTCTCAAATGTTTGTCCTCTGCAACAGTACTTCTACTCTCCAGTTTCCAACATTTGCTTTCTGTAACAGTCTTTCTGTACCTCAGTGTCCAAACTCTGCTCTCCATAACGTGCCTTCTGCACCCAGTCTCCAAACTCTGCTTTCTATATCAGTCCTTCTGAACCTCAGTCTCTAACCTGTGCTCTCTGTAACATTCCTTCTGCACCCCAGTCTCCAAACTCGGCTCTCTGTAACAGTTTTTCTCTACCGCAATCTTCAAACTCTGGTCTCTGTAACAATCCTTCTGCTCCCCAATTTCCAACCTCTTCTTTCTTTAACAGTCCAACTGCACCTCCGTCTCCAAATTCTGCTCTCTGTAAGATCCTTCTGCAACGCTGTATTTAACCTCTGCTCTCTGTAACTGTCCTTCTGCACCCGAGTCTCCAAACTCTGCTCTCTGTAACACGACTTCTGCACCTCAGTCTTCAACCTATAGTCTCTGCAACAATCCTTCTGCACCCCAGTCTCCAAACTCTGCTGTCTACAACAGTCCTTCTGCACCTAAGTCTCCAACCTCTGCTCTCTGCAACGGTCATTATGCACCCCAGTCTCCAACATCTGTTTTCTGCAACAGTCCTTCTTCACCTCAGTCTCCAACCTCCGGTCTCTGAAACAGTCCTTCTGCTCCCCAGTCTCCAACATATGCTCTCTGTAACAGTCCTTCTCTACCCCAGTCTCCAAACTCTGCTCTCTGTAGCTGTCTTTCTGTACTGCTGTCTCCAACATTTGCTCTCTGTAACTGTCATTGTGCACACCAGTCTCCAAACTTTGCTTTTTGTATCAGTCCTTCTGCACCCCAGTCTCCAACCTCTGCTCTCTGTTACAGTCCTTCTACACCTCTGTCTCAAACCTCTGCTCTCTGCAACAGTTCTTCTGCACCTCAGTCTCCAACCACGGCTTTCTATAACAGGTCTTCTTCACCCCATTCCCAACCTCTTCTCTCTTAAACGATTTTTCTCCACCCCATCTCCAAACTCTGCTCTCTGTAACAGTCTTTCTGCACCCCAGTCTCCAAACTCTGCTCTCTGTAAGGGTCCTTCTCCACCCCAGTCTCCAACCTCTGCTTTCTATATCAGTCCTTCTGCACCACAGTCTCTAACCTGTGCTCTCTGCAAAATTTTTCCTGCACCCCAGTCTCCAACCTCTGCTCTCTTTAACAGTCCTTCTGCACCCCAGTCTCCAACCTCTCCTCTCTGTAACGATCCTTCTGCAACACAGTCTCCACATCTGCTCTCTACAATGATCCTTCTGTACCTCACTCTCCAAACTCTGTGCTCTCTAACAGTCCTGCTGCACCTCAATCTCCAAACTCTGCACTCGGTTAGATCCTGGTAAAACCCAGTCTCCAAACTCTGATTTCTGGATCAGTCCTTCTGCACCCCAGTCTCCATCCTCTTCTCTCTGTTACAGTCTTTCTGTACCGCAGTCTTCAAACTCTGCATTTTGTAACCGTCCTTCTGCACCCCAGTCTTCAACCTGTTCTCTGCAATGATTCTTCTGCACCCCAGTCTCCAACATCTTCTCTCTGCAACAGTCCTCCTGCACCCCAGTCTCCAAACTCTGCTCTCTCTAAGATCCTTCTGCACCTCAGTTTCCAAACTCTGCTCTCTGTAACAATCCTTCTCCACCCCAGTCTCCCACCTCTGCTCTTTTCAACGGTCCTTCTGCACCCCAGTCTCCAACCTCTGTTCTCTGCGACAGTCCATCTGAACCAAAGTCTCCAACCTCTCTTGTCTACATCAGTCTTTCTGCACCCCATTCTCCAACCTCTGCTCTCTGCAACAATCCTTCTGCACCACAATGTCCACCATCTGCCCTCTGCCACAGTCCTTCTGTACACTAGTCTCCAATCTCTACTCTCTGTAACAGTCCTTATGTACTGCAGTCTCCAAACTCTGCTCTCTGTAACGGTCCTTATGCACCCCAGATTCCAAAGTCTCCTTTCTGTATCAGTCCTTCCTCACCCCAGTCTCAATACTCTACTCTTTGAAACAGTCCTTCTGCACATCAGTCTCGAAACTCTGCTCTCTGCAATACTCCTTCTTCATCCCAGTCCCCAACCTCTGCTCTCTGCAACAGTCCTTTTACACCCCAGTCTAAAACATCTGTTCTCTGCAAAAGTCCTTCTACATCACTGTGTCTAAACTCTACTCTCTGAAACAGTCCTTCTGCACATCAGTCTCACAACTCTGCTCTCTGCAACAGTCCTTCTTCATCCCAGTCCCCAACCTCTGCTTTCTGCAACAGTCCTTTTACACCCAAGTCTCCAACATCTGCTCTCTGCAACAGTCCTTCTACACCAGTATCTCTAAACTCTACTCTCTGTAACTGTCCTTCTGCACATCAGTTTCCAACCTCTGCTCTCTGTTAGATGCTTCTTCACCCCTGTCTCCAAGCTCTGCTCTCTGTAAAAGTCCTTCTGCACTCCAGCCTCCAACATCTCCTCACTGCAACTGTCCTTCTGCAACCCACTCTTCAACCTCTGCACTCTCAACAGTCCTTCTGCACCTCAGTCGCAAACCTCTGTTGTCTTCAAAAATCCTTCTGCACCCCAGTGTGCAACATCTGCTCTCTGTAAAAGTCTTTCTGTACCACAGACTCCAACTTCTGCTCTCTGTAACGGTCCTTTTGCACCGCAGTCTCCAAACTCTGCTTTCTATATTAGTCCTTCTGCACCCCAGTCTCCAAACTCTGCTCTTTGTAACAGTCCTTCTGAACCTCATCTCCTACCTCTTCTATCTGCAACAGTCCTTCTGCACCTAAGTTTCAACCTCTTCTCTCTACAACAGTCCTTCTTCACCCCTGTCTCCAATCTCTGCTCTCTGTAAGATCCATCTGAACCCCAGTCGCCAACCTCTGCTCTCTGAAACAGTTCTTCAGCACCTCAGTCTCCGACCTCTTGTCTCTGTAACAATCCTTCTTCACGTCAGTCCCCAAACGCTGCTCTCATCAATGGTCCTTCTGCACCTAAGTTTCCAAACTCCATTCTCTGCAACAGTTTTTCTGCACCCCAGTCTCAAACCTCTGCATTCTGCAACAGTCCTTCTGCACCCCAGTCTCCAACCTCTGCTCTCTGTAACAATCCTTCTGCACCTCAGTCTCCATCCTCTGCTCTCTGCAACGGTCCTTCTGCACCCCTGTCTCCAAACTCTGTTGTCTCAAACAGTCCTTCTTCACCTCAGTCTTCTGCACCCCAATCTCCAAACCCTACTCTCTGCAAAATCCTTCTGCACCCCAGTCTCCAACCTACTCTCTACAACAGTCCTTCTGCACCCCAGTCTTCAAGATCAGATCTCTGCAACAGTCTTTCTCCACTCCAGTCTCCAATCTCTGCTCTCTGTAACAGTTCCTCTGTACTGCAATTTTTAAACTCTTCTCTCTTTAACTGTATTCTGAACCTCAGTCTCCAAACACTGCTTTTTCTATAAGTCCTTCTGCACTCAAGTCTCCAACCTCTGCTCTCTGTAACAGGCCATCTGCACCTCAGTCTCCAAATTCTGCTCTCTGCAAAGATCCTTTGGCACCCCAATCCCCAACCTCTGCTCGCTGCAACAGTCCTTTTACACCCAAGTCTCAAACCTCTGCACTCCGCAACAGTCCTTCTGGACCTCAGTCTCCAACATCTGCTCTCTGCAATGGTCTTATTGCACCTCAGTAATCAACATCTATCTTTGTAACAGTCCTTTTGTACCTCAGTCTCCATCCTCTGCTCTCTGTAACAGGCCTTCTGCACCCAAGTCTCTGAACTCTGCTCTCTTTAACAGTCCTTCTGCACCCCAATCTCCAACCTCTGCTCTCTGGCGCAGTCCTTCTGCACCTCAGTCTCCAAACTCTGCTCTCTGTAAGATCCTTCTGCACCCCAGTCTTCAAACTTTGCTCGCAGTATCAGTCCTGCACCTTAGTCTCCAAACTTGCTCTCTGTAACAGTTTTTCTGCACCTCAGTCTTCAACAACTGCTCTCTGAAACAGTCTTTCTGCACCCCAGTCTCCAACCTCTGCTTTCTAGAACAGTCCTTCTATACCGCAGTCACCATAATCTACTCTCTGCAACGATCCTTCTTCACCCCAGTCTTCAACGTCTGCTCCCTGCAACAATCTTTCTGCACCCCAGTCTCCAAATTTTCCTCTCTGTAAGATCCTTGTGCACAACAGTTTCAAACTCTGCTCTCTGTAACATTCCTTCTGCACCCCAGTCTCCAAATTTGCTCTCTGCAATGGTCCCTCTGCACCCCACTCTCCAACCTTGTTCTCTACAACAGTTCTTCTGTACCGCTGTCTTCATCCTCTGTACTCTGTAAGCGTCCTTCTGCACCCCGTGTCTCCAACCTCTGATTTCTGTATCAGGCCTTCTGCACCACAGTCTCCAAACGCTGCTCTCTGTAACAGTCCTTCTGCACCTCACTCTGCTACATCTGCTCTCTGCAACAGTCCTTCTGCACCCCAGGCTTCAACCTCTGCTCTCTGCAACAGTCCTTCCTCACTCCAGTCTTTAATATCTGCTCTCTGCAACAGTACTTTTCCACCGAAGTCACCAACCTCTGCTCTCTGTAACAGTCCTTCTGCACCTCAGATTTCAACCTCTGCTGTCTGGAACAGTCCTTCTGCGCCCCAATCTCGAACCTCTGCTCTCTGCAACAGTCAGTGTCAAAACTCTGCTCTCTGTAAGATCCTTCTGAAACCCAGTCTCCAAAATATGCTTTCTGCAATGGTCCTTCAGCACCAGAGTCTACAACCTCTTTCCTCTACAACATTTATTGTGCACCCCAGTCTCCAACATCTGCTCTCTGTAACAGTCCTTCTGTACTGCAGTCTCAAACCTCTGTTCTCTGTAAGGGTCCTTCTGCACCCAATCTTCAACCTCTGCTTTCTGTATCAGTCTTTCTGCAATCCAGTCTACAAACTCTGCTTTCTATATCAGTCTTTCTGCACGCCAGGCTTCAAACTCTGCTCTCTGTAACAGTCCTTCTGCATGCCAGTCTCCAACCTCTTCTCTCTGCAACAGTCCTACTGCAACCCAGTCTCCAAACACTGCACTCTGCAACAGTCTTTCTGCACCCCAGTCTCCAACCTCTGCTCTCTGTAACAGTCCTTCTGCACATCAGTCTCCAACCTCTGTTCTCTGTAAGACGCCTTCTGCACCCCAGTCTACAGCCTCTAATCTCTGTAACATGCCTTCGACATTCAAGTCTCTGAACTCTGCTCTCTTTAACAGTCCTTCTGCACCCCAGTCTCAAACCTCTACTCTCAGTATCAGTCCTGCACCCTAGTCTCCATACACTGCTCTCTGTAACAGTTTTTCTGCATATTAGACTCCAACGTCTGCTCTCTGCAAAATTCCTTCTGTGCTCCAGTCTCCAAAATTTCCTCTCTGTAAGATCCTTCTGCACCCAGGTTTCCAAACGCTGTTCTCTGTAACATTCCTTCTGCACCGCAGTCTGCAATCCGTTCTCTACAACAGTTCTTCTGTACCGCAGTCTTTAACGTCTGTTCTCCTTAAGAGTCCTTCTGAACCCCAGTCTCCAACCTCTGCTTTCTGCATCAGTCTTTCTTCACCAAAGTCTCCAAACTCTTCTCTCTGTAACAGTCCTTCTGCACCTCACTCAGCGACCTCTGCTCTCTGCAGCAGTCCTTCTGCAACCCAGTCTTCAACCTCTTCTCTCTGCAACAGTCCGTCCTCACCCCAGTCTCCAAAATATACTCTCTGTAACAGTCCTTTTCCACCACAGTCTCAAACCTCTGCTCTCTGTAACAGTACTTCTGTACTGCAGTCTCCAACCTCTGCTCTCTGTAATGGTCATTCTGCACCCCAATCTCCAAACTCTCATTTCTGTATCAGTCCTTCTGCACCCCGGTCTCGAAACTCTGCTCTCTGTAACAGTGCTCCTGCACCTCAGACACCAACCTCTTCTCTCTGCAACAGTACTTCTGCCCCCCAATCTTTAAACTCTGTTCTCTATAACACTTATTCTGCACCCCAGTCTCCAACCTCTGCTCTCTGTAACAGTCATTCTGTACCACAGTCTGAAAACTCTGCTCTCTGCAACCATCCTTCTGCACCCAGTCTTCAAACTCTACTCTCTGTAACAGTCCTTCTGTACATCAGTCTCCAACCTCTGCTTTCTGTAAGACCCTTTTAAACAGTCCACAAACTCTGCTCACTGAAACACATTCTGCACCCCAGTCTCCAATCTCTGCTCTCTATAACAGGCCTTCTGCACCCCAGTCTCAAACCACTGCTCTCTGTAAGAGGAATTCTTCACCCCAGTCTCCAACAGCTACTCTCTGCAAGGATGCTTGTGCACACCAGTCTCCATACTCTGCTCTCTGCAACAGTCCTTCTGCACCCCAGTCTCCAACCTCTGTTGTCTGCAACAGTCGTTCTGCATCCCAGTGTCCAACCTCTGCTCTCTATAGCTTACCTTCTTTACCGGGTCTCCAACCTCTGCTATCTTTATTCGTCCTTCTGCACCCAAGTCTCCAACATCTGCTTTCTCTATAAGTCCTTCTGCACCCCAGTCTCCAATATCTGCTCTTTTTAACAGTCTTTCTGCACCTCACTCTCCAACCTCTGCTTTCTGCTAAAGTCCTCCTGCATCCCAGTCTCCAACCTCTGCTGTCTGCAACATTCCTTCTGCACCCCAGTCTCCTACCTGTGCTCTCTGTAAAAGTCTTTCTGCACCCCAATCTAAAAACCTCTCGTTTCTGTAACGATGCTTTTGCACCCCAGTCTCTAACCTAAGGATCCTTCGTCATCCCAGTCTCAAACATCTGCATGCTGTAACACTCCTTCTACACCCCAGTCTCCAACCTCTGCTCTCTGTAACTATACTTCTGCACCTCAGTCTCCAAATTCTGCTCTCTGCAACGGTCCTTCTGCACCTCAGTCTTTCAACCTCTACTCTCTGTAACAGTGCTTCTGCACCTAAGTCTCCATTCTATGCTCTCTGTAAGATCTTTCTGCAACCCAGACTCCAAACTCTGCTCTCTGTAACAGTCCTTCATCACCCCAGTCTCCAGATTCTGCTCTCTGTCACAGGCCTTTTGCACTCCAGTCTCCAACCTCTGCTCTGTGTATCAGTCCATCTGCACCCCAGTCTTTAATGTCTGCTCTCTGCAACGATCCTTCTGCATCCCAGTCTCCAACCTCTGCTCACTGCAACACTCCGTGTGCAACCCAGTCTACAACATCTGCTCTCTGCAACAGTTCTTCTGTACCTCAGTGTGAAAACTCTGCTGTCTGCAACAATTTATCTGCACCCAAGTCTCCAACGTCTGCTCTGTGTAATAGTCCTTTTGCCCCTACTCTCCAAACTCTGCTTTCAGCAGCAGTCCTTCTGCACCCCAGTCTCCAACATCTGCTGCCTGCAACATTTCTTCTGCTCCCCAGTATCAAACCTGTGCTCTCTGTAAAAGTTTGTCTGCATCCCAGTCTCCAACCTCTGCTCTTTGTAATGATCCTTCTGCACCTCAGTCTCGAACCTCCGCTCTCTGTAAAAGTCCTTCTGCACCTCAGTCTCCAAACTCTTTTCTCTGTAATATCCTTTTGAAACCCAGTCTCTAACGTCTGCTCTCTGTAACAGTCCTTCTGTACCCCAGTCTTTAACCTTCTGTTCTCTGTAACGTTCCTTCTGCACCCCAGTCTTCAACAGCTGCTTTCTCTGTTAGTCCTTCTGCATGTCAGTATCCAACCTCTGCTTTCTGCAACAGTCCTTCTGCACCCAAGTCTCCAACCTCTGCTCTCTGCAACATTCCTTCTGCACCCCAGGCTCCAAACTCTGCTCTCTGTAATGATCCTTCTGCCAACCAGTCTCGAACCTCTGCTCTCCGCAACGATCTTTCTGCACCTCAGTCTCCAACCTCTGCTCTCTGCAAAGATCCTTTGGCACCCCAGTCTCGAAACTCTGCTCGCTGCAACAGTTCTTCTGAACCCCAGTCTCCAACATCTGCACTCTGAAAAAATTCGTCTATAAACCATTCTACAACCTCTGCTCTCTGTAACAGTCCTCCTGTATTGCAGTCTCTGAATTCTGCTCTCTGTAATGGTCCTTCTGCACCCTAGTCTCCAAACTTTGCTTTCTGTGTAAGTCCTTCTGAACCCCAGTCTCCAACCTCTGCTCTCTGTAACAGTCCTTCTTCACCTCAGTCTAAAAATTCTGCTCTCTGCAACAGTCCTTCTGCACCCCAGTCTCCAACTTCTGTAATTTCCAACAGTCACTGTGCACCTCAGTCTGAAAACTTGGTTCTCTGCAACGATCCTTCTGCACCCCAGTCTCCATACTCTGCTCTCTGTAACAGTCCTGTTCCACCTCAGTCTCCAATCTCTGCTCTCTGTAAGATCTTTCTGCACCCCTGTCTCCAAACTCTGCTCTTTGTAATAGTCCTTCTGCACACCTGTCTCAAACCTCTGCTCTTTGCAACAGTTCGTCTGAACTGCAGTCTCCAACATCTGCTCTATGAAAGATCCTTCTGCATCCCAGTCTCCAAACTCTGATCTCCGTAACAGTCCTTCTTCACCAGAGTCTCAAACCTTTGCTCTCTGTAAAAATCCTTCTGCACCTCAGTCTCCAACATCTGCTCTCTGTAACGGTTATTCTGAACCCCATTCTCCAACCTCTGTTGTCTACTAGAGTACTTCAGCATGTCAGTCTCCAACCTGTGCTCCCTGCAAAAATCCTTCTGCACCCCAGTCTCCAACCATTGCTCTCGGTAACATTTCTTCTGCACCTCAGTCTCCAAACTCTGCTCTATGTAAGTTCCTTCTGCCACCCAGTCTCCAAACTCTGCTCTCTGTAACAGTCCTTCTGCACCCCAGTCTCCAACCTCTGCTCTGTGCACCACTTCGTCTACATCCCACTCTCTAGGCTCTGCTCTCTGTAAGATCCTTCTGCACACCAATCTCCAAAATCTAATCTCTGTAACAGTCCTTCTTCACCCCAGGCTCCAACCTCTGCTCCCTGCAACAATCATTCTGCACCCCAGTCTCCAATTTCTGCTCTCTGCAACAGTTCTTCTTCACCCCAGTCTTTAACGTCTACTCTCTGAAACAGTCCTCCTGCATCTCATTCTCAAACCTCTGCTCTCTGCAACAGTCCTTCTGTACCCTGTTCTTCACCCTCTGCTCTCTGTAACAGTCCTTCTGTACTGCAGTATCCAACTTCTGCTCTCTGTAAGGTTCATTCTAGACCCAATCTCCAAACTCTGCTTTCTGTATCAGTCCTTCTGCACTCCAGTCTCCAAACTCTGCTCTCTGTAACAGTCCTTATACACTCCAGTCTTCAACCTCTGCTCTGTGTAACAGTCCATCTGTACCCAGTTTCCAATCGCTGCTCTCTTCTATGATCCTTCTGCATCCCAGTCTCCAACATCTGCTTTCTGCAACCGTCCTTCTGCACCCAAGTCTCTGACCTCTGCTCTCTGAAAGGATCCTTCTGCACACCAAGTCCATCCTCTGCTCTCTGCAATAATCCTACTGCACCCAAGTTGCCACCCTCTGCTCTCTGTAACAATCCTTCTGCACTGCAGTCTCCAAAGTCTGCTCTACGTAATATTCTTCTGCAACCCAGTCTCCAAACTCTGCTCTCTGTAACAGCCCTTCTGTATGCAGTCTCCAACCTCTGCTCTCTTTAACAGGCCTTCTGAACCCCAGTCTCCAAACTCTGCTCTCTGTATCAGTCCTTCTTTACCCCAGTCTCCAAACTCTGCTCTTTGTAACAGTCTTTCTGCATCTCAGTCTCCTACCTCTGCTCTCTGAAACAGTTCTTCTGCACACCAGTCTTTAACATCTGCACTCTGAAACAGTTATTCTCTACTCCAGTCTCCAACCTCTGCTCTCTGTAACAGTCCTCCTGTATTGCAGTCTCCAAATTCTACTCTCTGTAATGGTCCTTCTGCACCTCAGTCTCCAACCTCTGCTTTCTGTATCAGTCCTTCTGCACCCCAGTCTCCAACCTCTTCTATCTGAAACAGTCCTTCTGAACCTCAGTATCCAAATTCTATTCTCTTCAAAAGTTTCTCTGCACCCAAGTCTCCAACACTTTCTCGCTGCAACAGTCCTTGTTCACCCCGGTTTCCAACCTCTGCTATCTGCAACAGTCCTTCTGCACCCCAGTCTCCAATCTCTGCTCTCTGTAACAGTCCTTCTGAACCAAAGTCTCCAACCTCTGCTCTCTGCAACAGTCATTCTACACCCCAGTCTTCAAACTCTGCTCTGTTTAACAGTCCTTCTACACCCCAGTCTCCAACCTCTGCTCTCTGTAACAGTCCTTCTGCACCATATTCTCCAACCTCTGCTCTCTGTTACAGTCTTTGTATACCGCAGTCTCCATCCTCTGCTCTCTGTAACGGTCCCTCTGCACCCCAATTTCCAACCTTTTCTTTCTGTAACAGTCTTTCTGCAACTCAGTCACCAAACTCTGCTCTCTGTAACTGTCCTTCTGCACCTCAGTCTCCAACGTCTGCTCTCTGTAACAGTATTTCTGCACCTCAGTCTGAAACCTCTGCTCTCTGAATGATCATTCTGTACCCCAGTCTTCAACCACTGCTCTCTGTAACAGTCGTCCTGCACCTCAGTCCAAAACCCCTGCTCTCTAAAATCCTTCTGCAACCCAGCCTCAAAACTCTGCTCTCTATACCAGTCCTTCTGCAACCCAGCCTCAAAACTCTGCTCTCTATAACTGTCCTTCTGCAACCCAGTCTCCAACCTCTGCTGTCTGTAGCAGGTCTTCTGCACCCCAGTCTCCAAACTCTGCTCTCTGAAACAGTTTTTGTGCACGCCAGTCTCCAACCTCTGCTCTCTGTAATGGTCCTTCTGCACCCCAGTCTCCCATCTCAGCTTTCTGTATCATAATTCTTCACCCCAGTCTCCAACGTCTTCTCTGTGTAACAGTCCTTCTGCATTCAGACTCCAACCTCTGCTCTCTGCAACAATTTTTCTGCACCCCAGGATCCAACATTTGCTCTCTGCAACATTTCTTCTACACCCAGGTCTCGAAACTGTGCTCTCTGTAACTGTCCTTCTGCACCTCAGTCTGAAAACGCTGCTCTCTGCAACAATTCTTCTGCACCCCAGTCTGTAACCTCTACTCTTGTAACACTCCTTCTGCACCTGTGTCTCCAAAAGGCTTTCTGTAAGATCCTTCTGTAAACCTGTCTCGAAACTGTGCTATCTGTAACACTCCGTCTAAAACCCAGTCTCTAACCTCTGCTCTCTTCAACAGTCTTACTGCACCCCAGTCTCCAACCTCTACTCTCTGTAATATCCTTCTGCACCACAGTCTCCAATCTCTGCTCTCTGTAACAGTCCTTTTGTACCCCATTCTCCAAACTCTGATCTCTGCGACAG
The DNA here is from genome assembly GCF_052094955.1 of Ictidomys tridecemlineatus. Classification (NCBI taxonomy): domain Eukaryota; kingdom Metazoa; phylum Chordata; class Mammalia; order Rodentia; family Sciuridae; genus Ictidomys; species Ictidomys tridecemlineatus. The sequence continues at coordinate 32,392 of NW_027522606.1, forward strand.
TCCTTCTGCACCCAGATCTCCAACCTCTAGGCTCTGTAAGATCCATCTGCACCGCAGTCTCCAAACTCTGCTCTCTGTAACAGTCCTTCTGCACCCCAGTATCCAACCTCTGCTCTGTGCAACAGTCCTACTGCAACCCAGTCGGCAACCTCTAATCTCTGTATGATTCTTCTGCACAGCAGTCTCAAACAGTCTGCAACATTCGTTCTGCACCCCGGTATCCAATCTGTGCTCTCTGTAAAAGTCCTTCTGTACTGCAGTCTCCAAACTCTACTGTCTGTAATGGTCCTTCTGCAGTCCAGTCTCCAACCTCTTCTTTATTTATAAGTCCTTCTGCACCCTGGTTTCCAACCTCTGCTCTCCGTATAAGTCCTTCTGCACCTATATCTCCAACCTCTTCTCTCTGCAACAGTCCTTCTGCACCCCTGTCTCCACCCTCTGCTCTCTGCAACATTTCTTCTACACTCAGATCTCCAAACTGTGCTATCTGTAACTGTCATTCTGCACCCCAGTCTACAACCTCTGCTCGCTGTAACGATCCTTCTGCCCCTGAGTCTCCAAATCTGCTCTCTGAAATGATCCTTCTGCACCTCAGTTTCCAACCTCTGCTCTCTGCAGCGATCCTTCAGTACCTCAGTCTCCAACCTCTGCTCTCTGTACCAATCTTTCTGTTCCTCAGTCTCCAACCTCTGCTCTCTATAACAGTCCTTCTGTACCTCAGTCACCAACGTCTGCTCTCTGTAACAGGCCTTATGCAACCCAGTCTGCAAACTCTGCTCTCTGTAACAGTTTTTCTGCACCCCAGTCTCGAACCTATGCTCTCTATAACAGTCCTTCTGCACCCGAGTCTCCAAACTCTGCTCTAACAATCCTTCTGCACCCCATTCTCCAACCTCTGCTCTCTGTGCAGTTCTTCTGCACCACAATCTCCAAACTCTGCTCTCTGTAAGAAAACTTCTGCAACAGTCTCAAACATCTTCTCTCTACAACGATCCTTCTTTTACCCATTCTCCAAACTCTGCTCTCTGTAACAGTCCTTTTGTATCGCATTCTCCAACCTCTTCTCTTTGTAATGGTCCTTCTGCTCACAAATTGCCGACCTCTGGTTTCTGTAACAGTCGTTCTACATCTCAGACTCTAAACTCTGCTCTCTGTAGGAGTCCTTCTGTGCCTCATTCTGAATCCTCTACTCTCTGCAACGATCCTTCTGCACCCCAGTCTTCAAACTGTGCTATCTGTAACAGTCCCTCTGCACCCCAGGCTCCAATCTCTGCTCTCTGTAACAGGCCTTCTGAACCCCAGTCTCCAATATCTGCTCTCTGTAACAGTCCATCTGCAACCCAGTATTCAACGTCTGCTCTCTGTAAAAGTCATTCTGCACCTCAGTTTCCAAACTTTGCTCTCTGTAATGGTCCTTCTGCACCCCAGTCTCCAACATCTGCTCACTGCAACGATCCTTCTTCTCAACAGGCTCCAACCTCTGCTCTCTGCAATTGTCTTTCTGCACCCCAGTCTCCAAACTCTGCTCTCTGTAACAGTCCTTCTGTACCACAGTCTCCAAATTCTTCTCTCTGTAACGGTCCTTCTGAACCCCAATTGCCAACCGCTGCTTTCTGTAAAAGTCCTTCTGAGTCTCCGTCTGAAACTCTGCTTTTTGTAATGGTCCTTCTGCACCCCAGTCTCCAACCTCTGCTCTCTGTAACAGGTCTTCTGCAACCCAGTCTCCAAACTCTGCTCTGTAACAGGACTTCTGCACCCCAGTCTCCAAACACTTCTCTATGCAAAGATCTTTCCGCATCTCAGTCTCCAACCTCTGTTCTCTGCAACAGTCCTTCTGCACCCCAGGCTTCAAACTATGCTCTCTGTAATAGTCCTTCTGTACCGCAGTCTTCAACCTCTTTTCTCTCTAACAGTCATTCTTCACCCCAGTTTTTAAATGCTTCTATGTGTATCAGTTATTCTGCACCCCAGTCTCCAACCAGTGCTCTCTGTAAAGTCCTTCTGCACCTCAGTCTCCAACGTCTGCTTTCTGCAATAGTCCTTCTATACCCCAGTCTCCAACATCTGTGCTCTGCAATGATCCTTCTGCACCACACTCTTCAACACCTGTTCTCTGCAACAGTCTTTCTGACCCCAGTCTCCAGCCTCTGCTCTCTTTAAGATCCTTCTGCACCCCAGTTTCCAAACTCTGCTCTTTGTGACATTCCTTCTGAAACCCAGTCTTCAGCCTCTGCTCTTTGTAACAGTACTTCTGTACCATAGTCTCCAGTCTCTGCTCACTGCAACATTTCCTCTGCACACCACTCCCCAAACTGTGCTCTCTGTAACTGTCTTTCTTACCCCAGTCTCCGACCTCTGCTCTCTGTAACGATCATTCTGCACCTCAGTCTCCAACCTCTGTTCTCTGCAACGATCCTTCTGAACTTCAGTTTGCAACCTCTGCTCTCTGCAACGATCCTTCTGCACCCCATTTTCCAAAATCTGCTCTCTGTAACAGTTTTTCTACACCTCTGTCTAAAACCTCTCCTTTCTGTACCAATCCTTCTGCACCTCAGTCTTCAACCTCTGCTCTCTTTAACAGTCCTTCTGCACCCCAATCTTGAACCTCTACTCTCTGTAACAGTCCTTCTGCAACCCAGTCTCTAACCTCTTCTCTCTGCAACGATCCTTCTGCACCTCAGTCTCCAACCTCTGCTCTCTGGAACGATCCTTCTGCACCTCAGTCTCCAACCTCTGTTCTCTGCAACAGTCCTTCTGCACCCCAGGCTTCAAACTCTGCTCTCTGTAATAGTCCTTCTGTACTGCAGTCTCCAAACTCTGCTCTCTGTAATGGTCATTCTACATCCCAGTTTGCAAATGCTACTTTGTGTATCAGTTATTCTGCACCACAGTCTCCAACCAGTGCTCTCCGTAAAAGTCCTTCTGCACCTCAGTCTCCAACGTCTGCTTTCTACAACAGTCCTTCTGCACCCCAGTCTCCAACATCTGCTTTCTGCAACGATCCTTGTGCACAGGAAACTCCAACCTCTGCTATCTGCAATGATCCTTCTGCACGCCAGTCTCCAACCTCTGATCTCTGCAACACTCCTACTGCACCTCAGTCTCCAATTTTTTCTCTCTGTAAGATCCTTCTGCACCCCTGTCTCAAAGGTCTGCTTTTTGCAACGATCCTCCTGCACCCCAGTCTTTAAACTCTGCTCTATGTAACTGGACTTCTGCACTTAAGTCTCCAACATCGACTCTCTGCAACAGTCCTTCTGTACTGGAGTATCTAAACTCTACTCTCTGTAACGGTCTTTCTGCACCCCAGAATCTAATCTCTGCTTTCTGCATCAGTCCTTCTGCACCCCAGTCTCCAACATCTGATTTCTCTAAGAGTCCTTCTGCACCTCAGTCTCCAACCTCTGCTCTCGACAACAGTCCTTCTGCACCCCAGTCTCCAAACTCTGCTTTCTTCAACAGTCCTTCTGTACCCCAGTCTCCCACCTCTGCTCTATGCAACAGACCTTCAGCACCCATTCTCCAAGCTCTGCTCTCTGTAACAATTATTCTGCACCTCAGTCTCCAAACTCTCTTCTCTGAAGGGTCCTACTGCACCTCAGTGTCGAACCGCTACTCTCTGTAACAGTCCTTCTGCACTTCAGTCTCCAAACTCTGCTCTTTGTAGGATCATTCTAAAACCCAGTCTCCAAATTCTGCTCTCTGTAACAGTCTTTCTTCACACCAGTGTCCAACCTCTGCTCTCTGCAACAGTCCTTCTGCACCTCAGTCTAAAAACTCTGCTGTCTGCAACAAACTTTCTGCACCCCATCTCCTACCTCTGCTGTCTGTAACATCCTTCTGCACCTCATTCTCCCAATTCTGCTCTCTGTAAGATCTTTCTGCAACCCAGTGTTTAAACTCTGCACTCTATTACCGTCCTTCTGCACAACAGTCTCCAACCTCTGCTCTGTGTAACAGACCTTCTGTACTGCAGGCTCCAACCTCTGCTCTCCTTATCGGGCCTTTTTCACCCCAGTCTCCAAACTCTGCTCTCTGCAATGATCCTACTGAACCCCAGTCTCCAACCTCTGATTTCTGCAACAGTTTTTCTGCACCTCAGTCTGAAAATTTTGCTCTCTGCACAATCCTTCTGCACCCCAGTCTCCAACCACTGCTCTTGGTAACAGTCCCCCTGCACCTCAGTATCCAACCTCTGCTCTCTGTAAGATCCTTCATTAACCCTGTCTCCAACCAGTGCTCTCTGTAACAAACCATCTTACCCAAGTCTTCAAATTCTTCTCTCTGCAACGATTCTTTTCCACACCAGTCTCAAACCTCTGCTCTCTGCAACAGTCCTTTTGCACCACAGTCGAAGACATCTGCTCTCTGCAACAGACCTTCTGCACCCCAGTCTCCAACTTCTGCTCTCTGTAACCTTCCTTCTGCACCCCAGTCTCCAACCTCTGCTTTCTGTAACCGTCCTTCTGCACCCCATTCTCCAACATCTGCTCTCAGCAACAGTCCTTCTAACTCTAGTCCTCAAATTCTACTCTTTGCAACGTTCCTTCTGGAACCCAGGCTTCAACGTGTGCTTTCTTCAACAGTCTTTCTTCATCACAGTTTCTAACCTCTGCTCTCTGTAAGATCTTTCTGCACGCCAGTGGGCAAAATCTGCTGTGTCTCTAACATTCCTTCTCCTCCGCAGTTAGTAACCTCTGCTTTCTTCGAAGGTCCTGCGGCACCCCAGTCTCCAACCTCTGTCCTCTGTAACAGTCCTTCTGCTCCCCAGTCTCCAACATCTGCTCTCTGTAACAGTCCTTCTGTACCGAAGTCTCCAACCTCTGCTCTCTGTAACGGACCTTCTGCAGCCCAGTCTTTAAACTCTACTTTTTATATCAGTCATTCTGAATCCCAGTCTCCAACTTCTGCACTCTGTATCTATCCATGTGCACCCCAGTCTCCAACCAGTGCTTTCTGTAACAGTCTTTCTGCACCCCTGTCTCCAACCTCCGCTCTCTGTAACAGTCCTTCTGCACCACAGTCTCCAAAGTCTACTCTCTGCAACAGTCCTTCTTCACCCCAGTCTCCAACCTCTGCTCTCTGCAACACTCCTTCTGCAACCCAGTCTCAAACCTTTGCTCTCTGTATCTACTCCTCTACACCTCAGTCTCCGAACTGTGCTTTTTGTAACAGTCCTTCTGCACTCCAGTCTCCAAACTCTGCTCTCTGTAACAGTCCTTTTATACCGGAGTCTCCAACCTCTGCTCTCTGTAACGGTCCTACTGCACCCCAATTTCCAAACTCTGCTTTCTGTAAGAGTCCTTTTGCTCCTCAGTGTCTAAACTCTGCTCTCTGTTACAGTCTTTCTACACCTCAGTCTCCAACCTGTGCTCTCTGTAACAGTACTTCTAAACTCAGTCTGAAACCTCTGCTCTCCAGATTCTTCTGCACCCCAGTCTCCAACCACTGCTCTCTGTAACAGTCCACGTGCACCTCAGTCTCCAACCTCTGCTCTCTGTAAGTTCCTTCAGCAAACCAGTCTCCAAACTGTGCTCTCTGTAAAAGTCCTTCTGCACCCCAGTCTCCAACCTCTCCTTCTACATGCCAGTCTCAAAACTCTGCTCTCTATAGTGGGCCTTCTGCATGTCAGTCTCCAACCTCTACTCTTTTCAATGATTCTACTGCACCCCAGTCTCAAACTTCTGATCTCTGCAAGAGTCCTTCTGTACCTCAGTCTCCAAATTCTTTTCTCTTTAAGATCCTTCTGCACCCCTGTCTCCAACCTCTGCTCTCTGTAACAGTCCTTCTGCACCACAGTCTCCAATGTCTACTCTCTGCAACAGTCCTTCTTCACCCCAGTCTCCAACCTCTCCACTCTGCAACACTTCTCCTGCAACCCAGTCTCAAACCTCTGCTCTCTGTAACAGTTCTTCTCAAACCTCTTCTCTCTGTAGGAACCTTCTTCAACCTAGTCTACAAACTCTCCTCTCTGTAACAGTCCTTCTGCACACCAGTCTCCAAACCCTGCTCTCTGCAATGATCCTTCTTCACACCAGTCTCCAACCTCTGCTCTCTGAAACAGTACTTCTGAACCCCAGTCTCCAAAATTTGCTCTCTGCAACAGTCCTTCTGCAACTCAGTCTGAAAACTCTGCTCTCTGCAACAATCATTCTGCACCTCAGTCTCCTGCCTCTGCTCTCTCTCAGACCCTTCTGCATCCCAGTCTCCAAACTCTGCTCTCTGTAACAGTCCTTCTGAACAACAGTTTCCAACCTCGGCTCTCTGTAAGAGGAATTCTGCATCCCTGTCTCAAAACTCTGCTCTCTGTTACAGGCCTTCTGAAACCCAGTCTCAAACCTCTTCTCTCTGCAATGATTCTTCTCTAAAACAGTCTCAAACCTCTGCTCTCAGCAAAAGTCCTTCTGCATCCTTGTCTCCAACCTCTGCTCTCTGTAAGATCCTTATGCACTCCAGTCTCCAACCTCTATCTTTGTAACAATCCTTCTGCACCACAGTCTCCAACATCTGCTCTCTGCAACAGTTCTTCTGCACCGCAGTCTGAAAACTATGCTCTCTGCAACGACCTTTCTGCACCCCAGTCTCCTACCTCTGCTCTCTTTAACAGTCCTACTGCACCTCTGTCTCCCAACTCTGCTCTTTTCAGATCCTTCTGCAACCCAGTCTTTAAATTCTGCACTCTGTAACAGTCCTGCTGCACAAAAGTCTCCAACCTCAGCTCTCTGTAACAGTCCCTCTGCACCTCAGTCTCCAAACTCTTCTCTCTGTAAAAGTCATTCTTCACCTCAGTCTGAAACCTCTGCTCTCTGCATGATCCTTCTACACCCAGTCTCCAACAACTGCTCTCTGTAAGAGTCCACCTACACCTCAGTAACCAAACTCTGCTCTTTGTAAGATCCCTCAGCAACCCAGTCTCTTAACACTGCTTTCTATAACAGTACTTCTGCACCCAACTCTCCAACCTCTCCTCTCTGTAACAGGCCTTCTGCACGGCAGTCTCCAATCTCTGCTCTCTGCAACGATATTTCTGCACCCCAGTCTCCAACCACTTTTCTCTGCAATGATCCTACTGCACCCAAGTCTCCAATCTCTGATCTCTGCAACAGTACTTCTGCACCTCAGTCTCCATCTACTGGTCTCTGTAAGATCCTTCTGCACCCGTGTCTCCAAGCTCTGCTCATTGCAACGATCCTTCTGCAACCCAGTCTCCAACCGCTTCTCTATGTAAAAGAAATTCTGCACCTCAGTCTCCAATCTCTGCTCTCTGCAACAGTCCTTCTGCACTGCAGACTCCAATCTCTAATTTCTGTATCAGTCCTTCTGCACCTCAGTCTCCAACCTCTGCTCTCTGCAACAGTCCTTCTGCAAGCCAGTCTCAAACCTCTGCTCTCTGCACGATCCTTCTGCACCCCAGTCTTCAACCAATACTCTCAACAACAGTGCTTCTGCACACCGCTCTCCAACCTCTGCTCTCATCAAAGATCCTTTTTCACCAAAGTCTCCAACCTCTGCACTCTGCAACAATCCTTCTGAACCCAGTCTCAAACATCTGCTCTCTGCAACAGTCATTCTTCACCTCAGTCTGAAAACTCTGCTCACTGCGACGACCCTTCTTCACCCCAGTCTTTAACATCTGCTCTCTGAACAGTTCATCTGCATCTCAGTGTTCAATATCTGCTCTCTGCAGCAGTCCTTCTACAACTCAGTCTGAAATCTGTGCTCTCTACAATGATCCTTCTGCACCTCAGTCTCCTAACTCTGCTCTTTGTAAGACCCTTCTGCAACCCAGTCTCCAGACTCTGCTCTTGGCAACAGTGCTTCAGCACCCTAGTCTCGAATCTCTGTTCTCTGTAAGACCCTTATGCACTGCAGTTTCCAGCCTCTGCTCTCTGTAACAATCCTTCTGCACCCCAGTCTCCGAAATCTGCTCTCTGCAACAGTTCTTTTGCACCTCAGTCCGAAAACTCTGCTCTCTAAAACGACCGTTCTGCATCCCAGTCTCCTACCTCTACTCTCTGTAACAGTCCTTCTGCACCTCAGTATCCCAACTCTGCTCACTTTAACATCCTCCTGCAACCCAGTTTCCAACCTCTGCTCTCTGTAACAGGCCTTCTGCACCCCAGTCTCCAACCTCTTCTCTCTGCAATGATTTTTCTCAACCCCAGTCTCCAACATCTGCTCTCTGCAACAGTCCTTTTGCACCCCAGTCTCTAAACTCTGCTATCTGTAAGATCCATCTGAACCCCAGTCTTTAACCTCTGCTCTCTGTAACAGTCCTCCTGCACCCAAGCCTCCAAACTCTGCTCTCTGTAACACTCTTTCTGCACCTCAGTCTCCAACCTCTGCTCTCTGTAACAGTCCTTCTGCACCCCAGTCTAAAACATCTGCTCTCTGCAACAGTCCATCTGCACCCCACTCTCCAAACTCTGCCATCTGCAACGCTCTTTCTGTACCCCAGTCTCCAATGTCTGCTCTCTTCAACAGTCCTTCTGCACCAAAGTCTCCAACCTCTGCTCTTTGTAAGATTCTTCTGCACTCCAGATTCTATACTCTGCACTCTGTAACATTCCTTCTTTACCCCAGTCTCCAAACTCTGTCCTCTGCAACAGTTTTTCTCTCCCCAGACTCAGACATCTTGTCCTTCTGTACCGCAGTCTCCAAACTGTGCTCTTTGTAAGGGTCCTTCTACTCCCCAGTCTCCAACCTCTGCTTTCTGTATCAGTCTGTCTGAACCACAGTCTCCAACCGCTGTTCTCTGTATCTATCGTTCTGCACCTCAGACTCCAAACTCTGTTCTCTGCAACGGTCATTCTGCACCTCAGTCTCCAACCTCTACTCTCTGTAACAGTCCTTCTGCACTTCAGTCTCCAACCTCTGCTCTCTGTAGCATCCTTCTAAAACCCAGTCTCCAAACTCTACTTTCTGTAACAATCCTTCTGCACACCAGTCTCAAACCTCTGCTCTTTGAAACGATCCTTCTTAACCCTAGTCTCCAATGTCTGCTCTCTGCAACAGTCCTTCTGCACCCCAGTCTACAACATCTGCTCTCTGCAACAGTCATTCTGCACTTCAGTGGGAAAACTCTACTGTATGCAACGAACTGTCTGCACCTCAGTCTTTCAACTCTGCTCTCTTTAAGATCCTTCTGCAACCCAGTCTTTAAACTCTGCACTCGGTAATCGTCTTTCTGCACTACAGTCTCCAACCTCTGCTCTCTGCAACAGGACTTCTGCAACCCAGTCTCCAACCACTGCCCTCTGTAACAGGCCTTCTGCACCCTAGTCTCCAAACACGTCTCTCTGCAAGGATTCTTCTTCACACCAGTCTCCAACCTCTGCTATTTGCAACAGTCCTCTTGCACCACAGTCTCCAAAATCTGCTCTCTGTAAGATCCATCTGAACCACAGTCTCCAACCTCTGCTCTCTGTAACAATCCTTCTGCACCCCAGTCTCCAACCTCTGCTCTCTTTAACTGTTTTTCTGCACCTCATTCTCCAAACTCTGCTCTCTGCAACAGTCTTTCTGAACCTCACTCTCCAACCTCTGCTCTCTGCAACAGTCTTTCTACACCCCAGTCTCCAACTCTGCTTTCTGCAATGATCTTTCTGAAACCCAGTCTCCAACGTCTGCTCTCTGCAAGACTACTTCTGGACCACAATCTCTAAGCTCTGCTCTCTGTAACAATCCTTCTGCACCCCTGTCTGAAACCTCTGCTCACTTTAAGATCCTTCTGCAACCCAGTTTCAAACTCTGCTCTCTGTAACAGTGCCTCTGCCAAACGGTCTCCAACCTCTGCTCTCTGCAACGATCCTTCTTCACCAAAGCCTCCAACCTCTGCTCTCTGCAACAGTACTTCTACACCCCAGTCTCCAATATCTGCTCTCTGCAACAGTCCTTTTGCACCTCACTCTGAAAATTCTGCTCACTGCAAGAACCCTTCTGCACCACAGTCTCCTACTTCTGCTCTCTGTAACAGTCCTTCTGCACCTCATTCTCCCAATTCTGCTCTTTGTAAGATCCTTCTAAAACCCAGTCTTTAAACTCTGCACTCTGTAACAGTCCTTCTGCACAACAGTCTCCAAACTCTACTCTCTGTAACATGACTTCTGCCACCCAGTCTCCAAACTCTGCTCTCTGTAACAGGCCTTCTACACCCCAGTCTCCAACCTCTTCTTTCTGCAACAATTCTTCTCCGCCCCAGTCTCCAAAATCTGCTCTCTGCAACAGTCCTTTTACACCCCAATCTCAAAACTTTGCTCTCTGTAAGATCCATCTGAACTCCAGGCTCCAAACTCTGCTCTCTATAACAGTCTTTCTGCAACCCAGTCTCCAAACTCTCCTCTCTCTTACAGGCCTTCTGCACCACAGTCGACAACCTCTCCTCTCTGCAACAATCCTTCAGCACCCCAGTCTTCAAATTCTGCTTTCTGCAATGATCCTACTGCACCCTAGTCTCCAACCTCTGGTCTTTGCAACTGTCATTCTGCACCTCAGTGTCCAAACTCTGCTCTCTGTAAGATCCTTCTTCACCCCTGTATCAAATCTCTGCACTCATTAATAGTCCTTCAGCACCTGAGTTTCCAAACTCTTCTCTCTGTAACAGAACTTCCGCACCTCATTCTCCAACATCTGCTCTCTGCAACAGTCCTTCTGCAACCCAGTCTCCAACCTCTGCTCTCTATAACAGTCCTTCTGCAACCTAGGTACAAATATCTGCTCTCTGCAACAGTTTTTCTTCACCCCAGTCTCCAACATCTGCTCTCTGCAACAGTTCTTCTGCACCTCAGTCTTAAAACTCAGCTCTCTGCAACGACCCTTCTGCACCCCAGTCTCTTACATCTGCTCTCTCTAACAGTCTTTCTGTAACTCAGTTTTGCAACTCTGCTCTCTGTAAGATCCTTATCAAACCCAGTCTTTAAACTCTGCACTCTGTAACAGCCCTTTGGCACAACAGTCTCCAAACTCTGCTCTCTGTAACAGGCCTTCTCCAACCCAGTCTCCAACCTCTTCTCTCTGCGACGATTCTTCTGTACCCCAGTCTCCAACATCTGCTGTCTGAAACAGTCTTTTTGAACCCCAGTCTTTAAACTCTGCTCTCTTTAAGATCCATCTGAATGCCAGTCTCCAACCTCTGCTCTCTGTAACAGTCTTTCTGCACCCCAGTCTCCTAACTCTGCTCTCTGTAACAGTCCTTCTGCACCTCAGTCTCAAAACTCTGCTCTGTGTAACAGTCAATCTGAATCGCAGTATCTAAAATCTGCTCTCTGCAACAGTCCTTCTGCACTCCAGTCTCCATCATCTGCTCTCTGCAACAGTCATTCTGCACCCCATTCTCCAAGCTCTGCTCTCTGCAACGATTTTTCTGGACCCCTTTCTTCAATGTCTTCTCTCTGCAACAGTCTTTCTGCACCACAGCTCTAACCTCTCTCTCTGTAAGATCCTACTGCACTCCAGTTTCCAAACTCTTCTCTCTGTAACATTCTTTCTTAACCCCAGTCTCATACCACGATCCTCTGCAAAATTATTTCTGCTCCCCAGTCTTTGAGATATGCTCTCTTTAACAGTCCTTCTTTACCACAGACTCCAACCTCTGCTCTTTGTAACAATACTTCTACACCCCAGTCTCCAAACTCTGCTTTCTGTATTAGTCTGTCTGAACCCCAGTCTCAAACCTCTGTTCTCTGTATCTATCCTTCTGCACCTCAATCTCTAACCTGTGCTCTATGTAAGAGTCCTTCTGCACCCCAGTCTCCAACCTCTTTTCTCGGTAACAGTCCTATACCACAGTCTCCAAACTCTGCTCTCTGTAATGGTCCCTCTGCACCCAAATTTCCAAACTTTCTGTAAAAGTCCTTCTTAAACTCAGACTCCAACCTCTGCTCTCTGTAACAATTCTTCTGCACCTCAGTCTCCAAACACTGCTCTCTGTAACACTCCACCTGCACCTCAGTCTCCAACCTCTGCTCTTTGTAAGATCCTTCTGCAACCCAGTCTCCAAATACTGCTCTATATAACAGTTCTTCTACCCCCCAATCTCGAATTTCTACTCTATCTAAGTGTCCTTCTGCACCACAGTCTCCAACCTCTGCTCTCTGCAACAGTCCTTCTACACCCCAGTCTCCAAACTTTGTTCTATGTAACAGAACTTCGGCACCCCAGTCTCCAAACTTTGTTCTCTGCAACAGTCTTTCTGCACCCCAGTCTCAAATCCCTGCTCTCTGTAACAGTCCTTCTGCACCCAGTCTCCAAACTCAGATCTCTGTTACAATCCTTCAGCACCTCAGTCTCCAACCTCTTCTCTATGTAACAGGAATTCTGCACCTCAGGTTCCAAATTTTGCTCTCTGCAACAGTCCTTCTACATTCCAGTCACCAACCTCTTCTCTCTGCAACAGTCTTCTGCACCACAGTCTCCAAACTCTGCTATCTATAAAATCTTTGTGCACTCCAGTTTCCAAACTCTGCTCTCTGTAACATTCCTTCTCCACTCCAGTCTTTAACCTCTGCTTTCAGCAAGTGTCCTGCGGCACCCCCAGTCTCTAACGTTTGTCCTCTGCAACAGTACTTCTACTCTCGAGTTTCTAACATTTGCTCTATGTAACAGTTTTTCTGTACCTCAGTCTCCAACCTCTGCTCTCTGTAACGTGCCTTCTGCAACCAGTCTCCGAACTCTGCTTTCTATATCAGTCCTTCTGAACCTCAGTCTCTAATCTGTGCTCTCTGTAACATTCCTTCTGCACCCCAGTCTCCAAACTCGGCTCTCTGTAACAGTTTTTCTATACAGCAATCTTCAAACTCTGGTCTCTGTAACAATCCTTCTGCACCCCAATGTCCAACCTTTTCTTTCTTTAACAGTCCAACTGCACCTCCGTCTCCAAATTCTGCTCTCTGTAGGATCCTTCGTCAACCCTGTATTTAACCTCTGCTCTCTGTAACTGTTTTTCTGCACCCGAGTCTCCAAACTCTGCTCTCTGTAACACAACTTATGCACCTCAGTCTTCAACCTATAGTCTCTGCAACAGTCCTTCTGCACCCCAGTCTCCAAACTCTGCTGTCTACAACAGTCCTTCTGCACCTCAGTCTCCAACCTCTGCTCTCTGCAATGGTCATTATGCACCCCAGTCTCCAACATCTGTTTTCTGCAACAGTCTTTCTTCACCTCAGTCTCCAACCTCCACTCTCTGAAACAGTCCTTCTGCTCCCCAGTCTCCAACATATGCTCTCTGTAACAGTCCTTCTCCACCCCAGTCTCCAAACTCTGCTTTCTGTAACAGGCCTTCTTCACCCCATCCCCAACCTCTTCTCTCTGTAAAGATTTTTGTCCACCCCGTCTCTAAATCTGCTCTTTGTAACAGTCCTTCTGCACCCCAGTCTCCAAACTCTGATCTCTGTAAGGGTCTTTCTCCACCCCAGTCTCCAAACTCTGCTTTCTATATCAGTCCTTCTGCACCACAGTCTCTAACCTGTGCTCTCTGCAAAATTTTTTCTGCACCCCAGTCTCCAACCTGTGCTCTCTTTAACAGTCCTTCTGCACCCCAGTCTCCAACCTCTGCTCTCTATAATGATCCTTCTGCAACACAGTCTCCAACTGTGCTCTCTGCAATGATCTTTCTGTACCTCACTCTCCAAACTCTGTGCTCTCTGACAGTCCTGCTGCACCTCAATTTCCAAACTCTGTGCTCGGTAAGATCCTTCTAATATCCAGTCTCCAAACTCTGATTTCTGGATCAGTCCTTCTGCACCCCAGTCTCCATCCTCTGTTCTCTGTAACCGTCCTTCTGCACCCCAGTCTTCAACCTGTTCTCTGCAATGATTCTTCTGCACCCCAGTCAACAACGTCTTCTCTCTGAAACAGTCATCCTGCACACCAGGCTCCAAACTCTGTAAGATCCTTCTGCACCTCAGTTTCCAAACTCTGCTATCTGTAACATTCCTTCTCCACCCCAGTCTGCCACCTCTGCTGTTTTCAACGGTACTTCTGCACCCCAATCTCCAACCTCTGTTCTCTGCAACAGTCCATCTGAACCCAAGTCTCCAACTTCTGTTATCTGCAACAGTCTTTCTGCACCCCATTCTCCAACCTCTGCTCTCTGATATAGTCCTTATGTACCACAGTGTCTACCATTCGCTCTCTGCCACAGTTATTCTGAACACTAGTCTCCAATCTCTACTCTCTGTAACAGTCCTTATGTACTGCAGTCTCCAACCTCTGCTCTCTGTAACGGTCCTTATGCACCCCAGTTTCCAAAGTCTCCTTTCTGTATCAGTCCTTCCTCACCCCAGTCTCATAACTCTACTCCCTGAAACAGACGTTCTGCACTTCAGTCTCCAAACTCTGCTCTCTGCAATAGTCCTTCTTAATCTCAGTCCCCAACCTCTGCTCTCTGCAACAGTACTTTTACACCCCAGTGTCCAAAATCTGCTCTCTGCAACAATCCTTCTACACCTCTGTGTCTAAACTCTACTGTCTGTAACTGTCATTCTGCACCTCAGTCTCCAACCTCTGCTCTCTGTAAGAGTCCTTCTGCACTCCAGCCTCCAACATCTCCTCACTGCAACCGTCCTTCTGCAACCCAGTATTTAACGTCTGCACTCTCAACAGTCCTTCTGCTCCTCAGTCTGAAAACTCTGCTCTCTGCAAGTATCCTTCTACACCCCAATCTCCAACCTCTGCTCTCTGTAACAGTCCTACTGCACCTCAGTCTCCAAACTCTGCTCTATATAAGATCCTTCTGCAACCCAGTATCCAAACTCTGCTCTTTGTAATAGTCCACCTGCTCCCCAGTCTCCAAAATCTGCTCTCTGTAACAGGCCTCCTGCACCCCATTATACAAACTCAGTTCTATGTAACAGGCCTCCAGAACCCCAGTATCCAACCTATTCTCTCTGCAACGATCCTTCTACACCCCAGTCTCCAACATCTGAACTCTGCAACAGTTTTCTGCACCCCAGTCTCCAAACTCTGCTCTCTGAAACAGTCCTTCTGTACCCCAGTCTCCAAAATCTGCTCTCTGTAAAAATGCTTCTGCTCATCAGTCTCCAACCTCTTCTCTCTGCAATGGTCTTCTACACCTCAGTCGCAAACCTCTGTTGTCTGCAATAGTCCTTCTGCACACAGTGTGCAACCTCTGCTCTCTGTAAAAGTCTTTCTGTATTACAGTCTCCAACTTCTGCTCTCTGTAACGGTCCTTCTGCACAGCAGTCTCCAAACTCTGCTTTCTATTTTAGTCCTTCTGCACCCCAGTCTCCAAACTCTGCTATCTGTAAAAGTCCTTCTGAACCTCTTTTTCAACTTCTTGTATCTGCAACAGTCCTTCTGCACCTAAGCTTCAACCACTTTTCTCTACAGCAGTCCTTTTGCACCCAAGTCTCCAATCTCTGCTTTCTATAACAGTCCTTCTTCACCCCTGTCTCCAATCTCTGCTCTCTGTAAGATCCATCTGTAACCCAGTCTCCAACCTCTGCTCTCTGTAACAGTTCTTAATCACCTCAGTCTCCAACCTCTTCTCTCTATAAAAATCCTTCTTCACGTCAGTCTCTAATCGCTGCTCTCAGCAACGGTCCTTCTGCACCTAAGTCTCCAAACTCCATTCTCTGCAACAGTTTTTTCGCACCCCAGTCTCAAACCTCTGCTCTCTGTAACAATCCTTCTGCACCTGAGTCTCCAACCTCTGCTCTCTGCAACAGTCCTTCTGCACCCCTGTCTCCAAACTCTGTTGTCTCCAACAGTCCTTCTTCACCTCAGTCTTCGGCACCCCAATCTCCAAACCCTACTCTCTACAACAGTCCTTCTGCACCCCAGTCTCCAACATAAGATCTCTGCAACAGTCCTTATCCACGCCAGTCTCCAATCTCTGCTCTCTGTAACAGTTCCTCTGTACTGCAATTTCCAAACTCTTCTCTCTGTAACGGTATTCTAAACTCCAGTCTCCAAACACTGCTTTTTCTATCAGTCCTTCTGCACTCGATTCTCCAACCTCTGTTCTCTGTAACAGGCCATCTGCACCTCAGTCTCCAAATTCTGCTCTCTGCAAAGGTCCTTTGGCACCCCAATCCCCAACCTCTGCTCGCTGCAACAGTCCTTTTACACCCAAGTCTCAAACCGCTGCACTCCGCAACAGTCCTTCTGCACCTCAGTCTCCAACATCTGCTCTCTGCAATGGTCTTTTTGCACCTCAGTAGTCAACATCTATCTTTGTAACAGTCCTTTTGTACCTCAGTCTCCATCCTCTGCTCTCTGTAACAGGCCTTCTGCACCCAAGTTTCTGAACTCTGCTCTCTTTAACAGTCCTTCTGCACCCCAATCTCCAACCTCTGCTCTCTGGCGCAGTCCTTCTGCACCTCAGTCTCCAAACTCTGCTCTCTGTAAGATCCTTCTGCACCCCAGTCTTCAAACTTTGCTCGCAGTATCAGTCCTGCACCTTAGTCTCCAAACTTGCTCCCTGTAACAGTTTTTCTGCACCTCAGTCTTCAACAACTGCTCTCTGAAACAGTCTTTCTGCACCCCAGTCTCCAACCTCTGCTTTCTAGAACAGTCCTTCTATACCGCAGTCACCATAATCTACTCTCTGCAACGATCCTTCTTCACCCCAGTCTTCAAACTCTGCTCCCTGCAACAATCCTTCTGCACCCCAGTCTCCAAATTTTCCTCTCTGTAAGATCCTTGTGCACAACAGTTTCAAACTCTGCTCTCTGTAACATTCCTTCTGCACCCCAGTCTCCAAATTTGCTCTCTGCAATGGTCCCTCTGCACCCCACTCTCCAACCTTGTTCTCTACAACAGTTCTTCTGTACCGCTGTCTTCATCCTCTGTTTTCTGTAAGCGTGCTTCTGCACCCCGTGTCTCCAACCTCTGCTTTCAGTATCAGGCCTTCTGCACCACAGTCTCCAAACTCTGCTCTCTGTAACAGTCCTTCTGCACCTCACTCTGCTACATCTGCTCTCTGCAACAGTCCTTCTGCACCCCAGTCTTCAACCTCTGCTCTCTGCAACAGTCCTTCCTCACTCCAGTCTTTAATATCTGCTCTCTGCAACAGTACTTTTCCACCGAAGTCACCAACCTCTGCTCTCTGTAACAGTCCTTCTGCACCTCAGACTCCAACCTCTGCTCTCTGGAACAGTCCTTCTGCACCCCAATCTCGAACCTCTGCTCTCTGCAACAGTCAGTGTCAAAACTCTGCTCTCTGTAAGATCCTTCTGAAACCCAATCTCCAAAATATGCTTTCTGCAATGGTCCTTCAGCACCAGAGTCTACAACCTCTTTCCTCTACAATATTTATTGTGCACCCCAGTCTCCAACATCTGCTCTCTGTAACAGTCTTAATGTACCGCAGTCTCAAACCTCTGTTCTCTGTAAGGGTTCTTCTGCACCCCATCTCCAACCTCTGCTTTCTGTATCAGTCTTTCTGCAATCCAGTCTACAAACTCTGCTTTCTCTATCAGTCTTTTTGCACGCCAGGCTTCAAACTCTGCTCTCTGTAGCAGTCCTTCTGCATGCCAGTCTCCAACCTCTTCTCTCTGCAACAGTCCTACTGCATCCCAGTCTCCAAACACTGCACTCTGCAACAGTCTTTCTGCATCCCAGTCTCCAACCTCTGCTCTCTGTAACAGTCCTTCTGCACATCAGTCTCCAACCTCTGTTCTCCGTAAGACGCCTTCTGCACCCCAGTCTACAACCTTTACTCTCTGTAACATGCCTTCGACATTCAAGTCTCTGAACTCTGCTCTCTTTAACAGTCCTTCTGCAGCCCAGTCTCAAACCTCTGCTCTCAGTATCAGTCCTACACCCCAGTCTCCTAACACTGCTCTCTGTAACAGTTTTTCTGCACATTAGTCTCCAACTTCTGCTCTCTGCAAAATTCCTTCTGCGCTCCAGTCTCCAAAATTTCCTCTCTGTAAGATCCTTCTGCACCCAGGTTTCCAAACGCTGTTCTCTGTAACATTCCTTCTGCACCCCAGTCTCCAACCAGTTCTCTACAACAGTTCTTCTGTACCGCAGTCTTTAATCTCTGTTCTCCTTAAGAGTCCTTCTGAACCCCAGTCTCCAACCTCTGCTTTCTGCATCAGTCTTTCTTCACCACAGTCTCCAAACTCTTCTCTCTGTAACAGTCCTTCTGCACCTCACTCTTCGACTTCTGCTCTCTGCAGCAGTCCTTCTGCAACCTAGTCTTCAACCTCTTCTCTCTGCAACAGTCCTTCCTCACCCCAGTCTCCAAAATATGCTCTCTCTAACAGTCCTTTTCCACCACAGTCTCAAACCTCTGCTCTCTGTAACAGTACTTCTGTACTTGTCTCCAACCTCTGCAGTCTGTAATGGTCATTCTGCACCCCAGTCTCCAAACTCTCCTTTCTGTATCAGTCCTTCTGCACCCCTGTCTCCAAACTCTGCTCTCTGTAACAGTCCTTCTGCACCTCAGACACCAACCTCTTCTCTCTGCAACAGTACTTCTGCCCCCAAATCTCCAACCTCTGTCTCTACAACACTTATTCTGCACCGCAGTCTCCAAACTCTGCTCTCTGTAACAGTCCTTCTGTACCGCAGTCTCCAACCTCTGTTCTCTGTAAGGGTCCTTCTGAAGCCCAGTCTTCAACCTCTGCTTTCTGTATCAGTCCTTCTGCCCCACATTCTCCAAACTCTGCTCTCTGTAACAGTCCTTCTATACCTCAGTCTGCAATCTCTGCTCTCTGCAACAGTCCTTCTGCACCCAAGTCTCCAAGATCTGCTCTCTGCAACAGTCCTTCCTCACCTCAGTCTCCAACCTTTGCTCTCTGCAACAGTCCTTCTGCACCCCAGTCTCCAACGTCTGCTCTCTGTAACAGACGTTCTGCACCTCAGTCTCTAAACTCTACTCTCTGCAGCAGTTCTTCTCCACCCCAGTTTCCAACTTTTGCTCTCGGCAACAGTTTTTCTTGACGCGATTCTCCAACTGCTACTCTCTGCAACAGTCCTTGTACACCCCTGTCTTTAACATCTGCTCTCTGTAACAGTCCTTCTGCACCTCAGTCTGAAAACTCTGCTCTCTGCAATGATCCTTCTGCACTTCAGTCTCCAACTTCTGGTCTCTGCAACAGTCCTTCTGCACCCCAGTCTCCAACCTTTATTCTAAGCAGAAGTCTTTGTACACCTAAGGCTCCAAACTCTGCTCTCTGTAGCAGTCCTTCTGTACCGCAGTCTCCAACCTCTGCTGTCTGTAATGGTCCTTCTGCACCCGAGACTCCAAACTCTACTTTCGATATCAGTTATTCTGCACCCAAGTCTCCAACCTCTGCTCTCTGTAACAGTACTTCTTTACCTCAGTCTCCAACCTCTGCTCTCTGAAACAGTCTTTCTGCACCCCAGTCTCAATCCACTTCTCTCTGCAACAGTCCTTCTACACCCCAGTCTCCAAACTCTGCTCTCTTCACCGATCCTTCTGCACCCCAGTCTTCAACCTCTGCTCTCTGCTACAGTCCTTCTTCACCCCAGTCTCCAAACAGTGCTCTCTGCAACTGTCCTGCTGCACCCCAGTCTCCAACCTCTGCTCTCTGCATCGATCCTTCTTCACCACAGTCTCCAAACTCTGCTCTTTGCAACACTCGTTCTGCACCCCAGTCTCCAAGCTCTGCTCTCTGTAACTGTCCTTCTGCACATCAGATTTTGGAATCTGCTCTCTTTAAAATTCATCTTCACGTACGTCTCCAAACACTTTTTCCTGTAAGAGACCTTCTACACCCCAGTCTCCAAACTCTGCTCTCTGTAACAGTTCTTCTGAACCCCAATCTACAAACTCTGCACTCTGTAAAACTCCTTCTGCACCCCAGTCTCCATAATCCGCTCTCTGTAAGAATCATTTTGCACCCCAGTCTCCAACCTCTTCTCTCTAAAAGTCCTACTCCACCTCAGTCTCGAAGTTTTGCAATCTTAAAAGGTCCTTCTGCATTTCAGTCTCCAACCTCTGCTCTCTGTAACAGTCCTTCTGAACCCCAGTCTCCAACACCCTTTCTCTGCAACGCTCGTTCTTCTCCCCAGGTTCCAACCTCTGCTCTCCGCAACGGTTTTTCTGCACCGCAGTTTCCAACCTCTGCTCTTTGTAACAGTCCTTCTGAATATCAGTCTCCAAACTCTGCTCTCTTCAACAGTTCTTCTGCACCCCAGTCTCCAACCTCTGCTTTAGGTAACAGTTCTACTGCACCCCAATTTCCAAACTCTGCTCTCTGTAGCACTCCTTCTTCTCCCCAGTCTCCACACTCTGATCTCTGTAACGATCCTTCTGGACCTCAGTCTCCAACCTCTGCTCTCTACAACAGTTCTTCTGCTTCTAAGTCTCCAACCTCTGTGCTCTACAAAAGTTTTTTTGCATCTCTGTCTCCAAACTCTGTTCTCTGTAAGATTCTTCCAGTCTTCAACCTCTGCTCTCTGTAACAGGCCTTCTGCACCCCAGCCCCCAACCTGTGCTCTCTGCAACTATTCTTCTGCAACCCAGTCTCCAAACTCTGCTCTCTGTAACAGTCCTTCTGCACCCCATGATCCAATATCTGCTCTCTACTACAATCTTTCTGCACATCAGTCTGAAAACTCTACACTCTGAAACAATCCTTCTGGACCCCAGTTTCCAACCTTTGCTCTCTGAAACAGTCCTTCTGAAATTCAGTCTCCAAAATGCTCTCTGTAAAATCCTTCTGCAACCCTGTCTCGAAACTGTGCTATCTGTAACAGTGCTTCTGCACCCCAGGCTCAAAACTCTGCTTTCTGTAACAGTCCTTCTGTACCGCAGTCTTTAACATCTTCTCTTCTGCACCCCAGTCTCCAAACTCTGCTCTCTGTAACAGTTCTTCACAATTCAGTCTCCAACTTCTGCTCTCTGCAATGGTCCTTCTTCACCCCAGTCTCCAACTTCTGCTCTCTGCAACATTTTTTTGCACCCAAGTGTCCATCTGTGCTCTCAGTAACTGTCCTTCGGCACCCCAGTCTCCAAACTCTATTTCTGCATTACTGCTTCTGCTCCCCAGTCTCCGAATTCAGCTCTTTCTTACAGTGCTTGTGTACCACAGTCTCCAAACTCTGCTTTGTGTAAAGGTCCTACTGCACCCCAGTCTCCACACTCTGCTTTCTGTATCAGTTCTTCTGCACCCCAGTCTCCAAACTCTGCTCTCTGTAACAGTCCTTCTGCACCTCAGTTATCAAACTCTGCTCTATGCAACAGTTATTCTGCACCCCAGTCTCTATGTCTGCTCTCTGTAAGAATCCTTCTGCACCCCAGTCTCCAACCTCTCCTCTCTGTAAAAGTCCTTCTGTACCGCAGTCTCCAAAATCTGCTCTCTTCAACAGTCCTTCTGCACCCCAGTCTCCAACTTCTGCTCTCTGCAACATTTCTTCTTAACCCCAGTATCCAACCTGTGCTCTCTGTCTTCAAACTCTGCAATCTGTAGCGATCCTTCTGCACTTCAGTCTGCATCCTCTGCTCTCTGGAACGATCCTTCGGCATCTCAGCCTCAAACCTCTGTTCTCTGCAATGATCCTCCTACACACCAGTCTCCAAGCTCTGCTCTCTATAACAGTCCCTCTGAACATCAGTGTCAAAAGTCTACTCTCTGTAACAATTTTTCTGCATCTCAGTCTCCAAACTCTGCTCTCTTTAACAGTTTTTCTTGACACCAATCTAAAAACTTTATTCTCTGTAACACTTCTTCTGTACACCAGTGTCCATCCTCTTCTCTCTGTAACACTCTTTCTGCACCCCAGTCTCCATCCTTTCCTCTCTGTAAGAATTTTTCTTAACCACAGTCTCCAATGGCTCCTCTCAGTAACACTCCTTCTGCATCTCAGTCTCCAATATCTGCTCTCTGAAATGATCCTTCAGTACCTCAGTCTCCAACCGCTGCTCTCTGTAACAGGCCTTATGTACCCCATTCTCCAACATATGCTCTCTGGATCAGTCCTTTTGCACACCACTATCCTACCTCTGCTCTCTGTAACAATCCTTCTGCACCTGAGTCTCCAAACTCTGCTCTCTGAAACGGTTTGTCTACAACCCAGTCTTCAAACTCTGTACTCTGCATCAGTCCTTCTGCACCCCAGTATCCAAACTCTGCTCTCTGTAACAGTCCTTCTGTAACACAGTCTAAAAACTCTGCTCTCTGTAACGGTCCTTCTGATCCCCAGTCTCCAAAGTCAGCTTTCTGTATCAGTTCTTCTGCACCCCAGTCTCGAACCTCTGCTCTCAGAAACAGTCCGTCTGCACCCCAGTCTCCAACTTCTGCTCTGTGAAGCATTTCTTCTGCACCCCAATCTCCATCTGTGCTGTCAGTAACTGTCCTTCTGCACCCCAGTCTCCAACCTCTGCTCTCTGTAACGATCATTCTGCACCACAGTCTGAAACCTCTGCTCTCTGTAATGATCATTCCACCCCTCAGTCTCCAACCTCTGCCCTCTGCATGATCCTTCTGCACCCCAGTCTCCAACCTCTGTTCTCTGTAAGAGTCCTTCTGCACTTCAGTCTCCATCCTCTGCTCTCTGTAAAAATCCTTCTGCACCTCAGTCTCAAACCTCTGCTCTCTGTAACTGGTCTTCTGCACCCCAGTCTCCAAAATCTGCTCTCTGTAACAGACCTAATGCACTCCAGTCTCCAACCTCTTCTCTTTTCAGTGAACCATCTGCACCTCAGTCTCCAACTACTTCTCCCTGCAACAGTCCTTCTGCACCCCAGTCTTTAAACTCTGCTCTCTGCAACAGTCCTTCTGCACTCCAGTCTCCAACCTCTGCTCTCTGTAAGATCCTTCTTCACCGCGGTCTCCAAACTTTACTCTCTATAACAGTCTTTCTGCAACTCAGTCTCCAACCTCTGCTCTCTGCTACGGTCCTTCTGCACACCAGTATCCAAACTTTTTTCTCTGCAACAGTCCTTCTGCACACCAGGCTCCAAACTCTGCTCTCTGCAACAGTCCTTCTGCACCTCAGTCTGAAAATGCTGTTCTCTGCAATGATCCTTCTGCACCCCAGTCTCCAAACTCTGCTCTCTGTAATACTCCTGTTACACTTCAGTCTCGAAACTCTGCTCTCTGTAAGATCCTTATGCAACTCTGTCTCCAAACTCTGCTCTATGTAACAGTCCTTCTGCACCCCAGTCTCCAACCTCTGCTCTTTGCAAGAGTCCTTCTAAAACCCAGTCTCCAAACTCTGCTTTCTTCAACAGTCCTTCTGCACCCAAGTCTCCAACATCTGTTCTCATTAACAATCCTTCTTCACCTCAGTTACCAAAGTCTGATCTCTGCAATGGTCCTTCTGTACCACAGTCTCCAACCTCTATTCTCTGTAACAATCCCTCTGCACCCCAGTCTAAAAACTCTGCTCTCTACAACAATCTTTTTGAACCCCAGTTTCCAACCTCTGCTCTCTGCAAAAGTCCTTCTGCACCCCAGACTCAAACATCTGCTCCCTGCAACAGTCTTTCTGCACAACTTTGCTCAACTTTCTGACAACTCTGCTCTCTGCAACGATCATTTTGCACCCCAGTCTTCAAACTCTGCTTTATGTAAAAGTCTTTCAGCACCTCAGGCTCCAACCTCTTCTTTCTGTAAGATCCTTCTGCACCCTAGTTTCCAAACTCTGCTCTCTGTAATATTTCTTCTGCTCCCAAGTCTCAAACCTCTGCTCTCTGAAACAGTCCTTCTGCTCCACAGTCTCCAACCTCTGCTCTCTGTAAGAGTCCTTCTGTCCCGCAGTCTCCAACCTCTTCTCTCTGTAATGGTTCTTCTGCACCCCAGTCTCCAAACTCTAATCTCTGTAACAGTCCTTCTTCACCCCAGTCTCCAACCTCTGCTCTCTGCAAAAGTCCTTCTGTACTCTAGTCTCCAACATCTGCTCTCAGCAACAGTCCTTCTGAACCTAAGTCTGAAAACTCTGCTCTCTGCAACGATCCTTTTGCACCCCAGTCTCCCAAATCTGCTTTTTCTAACAGTCCTACTGCACCTAAGACTACAAAATCTACTCTCTGTAACAGTGCTTCTGAACCCCAGCCTCCAACCTCTGATCTCTGTAAGATCCTTCTGCACCCAAGTTTCCAAATCTGCTCTCTGTAACATTTCTTATCCTCCCCAGACTCTAACCTCTGCTCTCTGTAACAGTCCTTCTGCTCCCCAGTCTCCAACCTCTGCTCTCTGTAACAGTCCATCTGCATCCCAGTCTCCAAACTCTGCTCTCTGTAACAGTCCTTCTGTACCTCCGTCTCCAACCTCTTTGCTCTGTAATGGTCGTTCTGCACCCCAGTCTTCAACCTCTCCTTTCTGTATCATTCTTTCTGCACCACAGTTTCCAAACTCTGCTCCCTGCAACATTCTTTCTGCACCTGAGTCTCCATCCTCTGTTCTCTGCAACAGTTCTTCTGCACCCCAGTCTCCAACCTCTGCTCTCTGCAACAGTTTGTCAGCACCCCAGTATCCAAGGTCTGCACTCTGAAACAGTCCTTCTCCACACCAGTCTCCATCCTCTGCTCTCTGTAACAGTCCTCCTTTAGTGCAGTCTCCAAAATATGCACTCTGTACGGGTTCTTCTGCTCCCCAGTCTTCAATCTCTTCTTTCTCTATTAGTCCTTCTGCACCAAAGTCTCAAACCTCTTTATCTGCAACAATCCTTCTACAGCGCAGTCTCCAAACTCTGCTATCTGCAATAGTCCTTCTGCACCCCAGGCTCCAACCTATGCTCTCTGTAACAATACTGATTCACCTCAGTCTCAAAACTCTGCTCTCAACAATGGTGCTGTAATAGTCCTGCTGTACCACAGTCTCTAAGCTTTGATCTCTGTAACATCCTTCTGCAAACTTGTCTCCAAATTCTGCTGTCTGAAACAGTCCTTCTGCACCCCAGTCTCCAACCTCTTCTCTCTTACAGGTCTTCTGCACCCCATTCTCCAACGTCTGCTCTCTGCAACAGTTCTTCTGCACCCGAGTCTGGAAACTCTGCTTTCCGTATCAGTTCATCTGCACCCTAATCTCCAACCTCTTCTTTCTGTAACAGTACTTCTGCATCTCAGTTTACAAACTCTGCTCTCTGCAAAATTCCTTCTGCAACCTAGTCTCCAACATCTGCTCTCCGCAAAAGTCCTTCTGCACCAAAGTCTCCAACCTCTGCCTCTGTAACAGTCCTACTGCAACACAATCTTCAACCTGTACTCTCTGCAACAGTCCTTCATCACCCAAATCTCAAACCTGTGCTCTCTGCAACAGTCCTGCTACACCCCATGTGCAGCCTCTGCTCTCTGCAGCAGTCCCTCTGAGACTAAGTCTCCAACGTCTGCTTTCTGTAACAATCCTTGTGCACCTCAGTCTCCAACCTCTGCTCTCTGCAAAAGTACTTCTGCACCCCTTCTCCAAACTCTGCTCTCCGTAACAGGCCTTCTGCACCCCAGTCTCTGACATCTGTTCTCTATAACGATCCTTCTGCACCCCAGTCTCCAACCTCTGCTCTCTTTACCAATTTTTCAGCACCCCAGTCTCCAAACTCTGCTCTCTGTAACAGTCTTTCTCCACCTCAGTCTCCAACCTTGCTCTCTGCAACAGTGCTTCTGCACTCCAGTCTCCAACATCTGCTCTCTGCAATAGTCCTTCTGCACCCCAGTCTCCAACATGTGCTCTCTGCAAAAGTCTTTCTTCACATCAGTCTGAAAACTCTGTTCTCTGCAACGATCCTTCTGCACCCTAGTCACCAACCTCTGCTCTCTGTAACAGTCCTGCTGCACCTTGGTCTACAACCTCTGCTCTCTGTAAGATCCTTGTGCAACCTTGTCTAAAAACTCTGCTCTCTGTAAGAGTTCTTCTGCACCCTAGTCTCTGAACTCTGCTCTCTGTTAAAGGCCTTTTGAACGCCAATCTCCAACCTCTACTCTCTGTAACAGTCCTTTTGCACCACAGTCTCCAACCTCTTCTCTCTGCAACAGTCCTTTTGCACCTCAGTCTCCAATCTCTGCTCTAAGCAACGATTCATCTGCACCTCAGTATCCAAACTCTACTCTTTGTAACAGTCCTTCTGCTCCCCAGTCTCTAACCTCTGCTGTCTGCAACGATCCTTCTTCACCACAGCCTGCATCGTCTGCTCTCTGCAACAAACTTTCTGCACCCCAGTCTTCAAACTCTGCTCTCTGCAATGAACCTTCTGCACCCCAGTCTCCAACATCTGCTCTATGAAACAGTCCTTCTGCACCCCTGTCTCCAACCTCTGCTCTATGTAATATCCTTCTGCACCACAGTTTCAAAACTCTGCTCCCAGTAACATTCCATCTCTATCCCAGTCTCCAACCTCTGCTTTCTGCAACCGTACTGCTGCACATGAGTCTCAAACCTCTGTTCTCAGTAACAGTCCTTCTTCTCCCCATCTACAACCTCTTCTTTATAACAGTCTTTCTGCACCTCAGTCTCCAAAATCTGCTCTCGGCAACAGTACTTCTGCACCCGATTCTCTAACCTCTGTTTTCTGCAACAGTCCTTCTGAACCACAGTTTCCAACATCTGCTCTCTGAAACAGTCCTTCTGTGCCCTAGTCTCCAACGTATGCTCACTGTAACAGTCCTTGTGTACTGCAGTCTCCAAACCCTGTTCTCTCTAAAGGTCCTTCTGCAAAACAGTCTCCAACCTCTGCTCTCTGTATCAGTACTTCTGCACCCCAGTCTCCAACCTCTGCTCTCTTTAACATTACCTCTGCACCTCAGTCTCCAGACTCTGCTCTCTGCGAAAGTTCTTCTGCAACCCAGTCTCTAACCTCTTCTATCTGCAACAGTTCTTCTGCACCCCAGTCTCCAATATCTGCACTCTGAAAGATTCCTTTTCAACCCCAGTCTCCAATCTCTGCTCTCTGTTACAGGCCTCCTGTACTGTGATCTTTAAAATCTACTCTCTGTAATTTTGCTTCTTCACCACAGTCGCCAACCTCTTCTTTCTTTATCAGTCCTTCTGCACCCCAGTCTCCAACTAGTGATCTCTGTAACAGTCCTTCTGCATCTCAGTCTTCAAACTCTGCTCTCTGCAACATTTCTTCTGCACCCAAGTCTCTAAATTATGTTCCCTCAAACAGTCCTTCTACACCACAGTCTCCAACCTCTGCTATTTGCAACAGTCCTTCTGCACCCCAGTCTCCAAAATCTGCTCTCTGAAACAATCCTTCTGCACCTCAGTCTCCAACCTCTACTCTCTGTAACAGTCGTTCTGCACCTCAGTCTCCAAACTCTGCTCTGTGTAAGATCTTTAGGCAACCAGTCTCCAAACTCTTCCCTCTCTAACACTCTTTCTGCACCCTTTCTCCAAACCTTTCTCTCTGTAACAAGCATTCTGCACCCCAGTCTCCAACATCTGTTCTCTGTACAAGTCCTTCTGCACCCCAGTCTCAAACCTCTGCTCTCTACAATGATCCTTTTTCACCCCAGTCTCCTACGTCCTTCTGCACCCAAGTCTCCAACAACTGCTCTCTGCAACAGTCCTTCTGCACCTCAGTTTGAAAATTCTGTGCTCTGAAATGATCTTTCTGCACTCCAGTCTTTAAACTCTGCTCTCTGTAACAGTCCTTCTGCACCTCACTCTTCAACCTCTGCTCTCTACAACAGTCCTTCTGCACACCAGTCCTTAACCTCTGCTCTCTGCAACAGTCCTTCTTAACCTTAGTCTCCAACATCTGGTCTCTGCACCAGTCCTTCTCCACCGCAGTCTCCATCATCTGCTCTCTGTAACATTCCTTCTTAACTGCAGATTCCAAACTCTTTTCTCTGTTACGGTCCTTCTGCACCCCATTCTCCAACCTCTGCTTTCTCTATCACTTTTTTTGCACTCAGGTCTCCAAACTCTGAACTCTGTAATAGTCCTTCTGCACCTCAGTCTCCAACGTCTACTCTCTGCAACAGTCCTTCAGCACCCCAGTCTCCAACCTCTGCTTCCTGTTTCAGTCCTTCTGTACTACAGTCTCCAACTTCTTCTCTCTGTAATGGTCCTTCTGGACCCCAGTCTCCAAACTCTGCTTTCTCTGTCAGTCCTTCTGCACCCTTGTCTTTAAACTCTGCTTTCTGTAATAGTCCTTCTGCAACTCAGACTACAATTTCTGCTCTCTGCAACAGTCATTCTGCGCCCTAATCTCCAAACTCAGCTCTCTGCAACAGCCCATCTGCACTTCATTGTCTAAACTCTGCTCTCTGTAAGATCCTTCTGAAACCCAGTCTCCAACCTCTGCTCTCTGTAACAGTCCTTCTGAACCTCAGTCTCCAACCTCTACTTTCCTCAGCAGTCCTTCTCCACTCTAGTCTCCAACATCTGCTCTCAGTAACAGTTCTTCTGCAACTCAGTCTGAAAACTCTTCTCTCTGGAACGATCCTTCTGCATCTCAGTCTCAAACCTCTTCTCTGTGTAACAGTCATTATGTACCTCAGTCTCCAAACTTTTGTCTCTGTAATATTCTTTTGCAACCCACTTTTTAAACTCTGTTCTCTGTAACTATCCTTCTGCACCCCAGTCTCCAAGCACTGCTCTCTGTAACAAACTTTCTACACCCCAAACTTCAACCTATAACAGGTCTTTTGACCCCAGTCTCCAAACTCTTCTCTCTTCAACTATTTTTTGCACCCCAGTCTCCAACATCTGATCTCTGCACCAGTCCTCCTGCACCCCAGTCTTAAACCTATGCTGTCTGTAACATACTTCTGCACACCAGTATCCAACCTCTGCTCTCTGTAAAAGTACTTCTGAAAAGCAGTCTCGAAACTCTGTTCTCTGTAAGGGTTCTTCTGCATTTCAATCTCCAATCTTTGCTCTCTACAATACTGCTTCAGCAACCCAATCTCCAAAATTTGCTCTGTACAATAGATTTTCTGCACATGAGTCTCCAACCTGAGCTCTCTGTAGAAGTCCTACTGCACACCAGTCTTCAACCTGTGCTTTCTGTAAAAGTCCTTCTTCACTTCAGTCTGTAAAATCTAGTCTCTGCAAAAATCCTTCTGCACACAAGTCTCCAAAGTCTGGTCTCTGCAACACTCCTTCAGCACCCAAGTCTCCAACATCTGCTCTCTGCTGCAGTCCTTCTACACCCAGTCTACAACTTCTGCTCTCTGCAACAGTCCTTCTACGCCCTAGTCTCGATACTCTGCTCGCCGCAACGATCCTTCTGCACCCCAGTCTCCAACCTCTGTTCTCTTCCACAGTTCATCTGCACCCAAGTCTCCAACCTCTGCTCTCTCTAAGGGTCTTTATGCACCCCAGTATCCAACCTCTGCTTTCTATATCAGTTGTTTTCCACCACAGTCTCGAAAATCTGCCTGCTGTAATAGTCCTTCTGCAACTTAGTCTGCAAACTTTGCTCTCTGCAAGAGTCCTTCTGCACCTCAGTCTCCAACCTCTGCTCTCTGTAAGGATCCTTTGGAACCAGAGTCTCCAACCTCTGCTTTCCGTATCAGTCCTTCTGCACCACAGTCTCCAACCTCTGCTCTCTGCAACGATCCTTCTGCACCTCAGTCTTCAACCTCTGTTCTCTACAACACTTGTTCTGCACCCCAGTCGCCAAACACTGCTCTCTGTAACAGTCTATCTGTTCCGCAGTATCCAACCTCTGTTTCCTTTAAGGGTCCTTCTGCACCCGAGTTTCCAAACTCTGCTTTCTGTATCAGTCCTTCTGCACCCCAGTCTCCAACCTCTGGTCTCTGTAACGATCTTTCTGCACCCCAGTCTTTAACCTCTGTTCTCTAAAACACTTCTTCTGCACCCCAGTCTCCAAACACTGCTCTGTAACAGTCTATCTGTTCCGCAGTATCCAACCTCTGTTTCTTTTCAGGGTCCTTCTGCACCCGAGTTTCCAACCTCTGCTTTCTATATCAGTCCTTCTGTACCACAGCCTCCAAACTCTGCTCTGTAACAGTCCTTCTCCACCACAGTCTGCAACCTCTGCACTCTGCAATTGTCCTACTGCACCCAGTCTCCAACCTCTGCTCTCTGCAAAAGTCCTTCTACACCGCAGTCTCGAAACTATGCTCTCTGTAACAGTACTTTGTACTGCAGTTTCCAAACTCTTCTCTCTGTAACGGTCCTTCTGCACCCCACTCTCCAATCTCTGCTTTCTCAATTAGTCCTTCTGCACTCAATCTCCAACCTGTGCTCTGTAACTTTCCTGCTGAATTTCAGTCTCTAACGTCTGCTAGCTGCAACAGTCTTTCGAAACCTCAAACTTCAACCTCTGCTCTCTGCAACAGTCCTACACCCAAGTATTCAACCTCCGCACTCTGCAACAGTCCTTCTGAACCTCAGTCTCCAACCTCTTCTCTTTGCAAAGGTCTTTCTGCCCCTCAGTCTTCAACATCTACTCTCTGTAACAGTCCTTCTGCACCTCAGTTGCCAACCTCTGCTCTCTGTAAGATCCTTCTAAAAACCAGTCTCCAAACTCTGCTTTCTATAACAGTCCTTCTGCACCCCAGTCTCAAAATTCTACAGTCTGTAAAACTCCTTCGGCACCCCAATCTGCACCCTATGTTCTCTGCAACGATCCTTCTACACCCAAGTCTCCAACCTCTGATGGCTGCAACAGTTCTTCTGCACCCCAGTCCCCTACATCTGCTCTGTGCAACAGTTTTTCTAAACCTCATTCTGAAAACTCTGCTCTCTGAAAGGATCATTCTGGACCCCAGTTTCAAACCTTTGCTTTCTCTGACAGTAATTCAGCACCTCAGTCACCAACCTCTGCTCTCTGTAAGATCCTTATGCCACTCAGTCTCCAAACTCTGCTGTGTGTTACATGTCATCTGCTCCCCAGTCTCCAAGCTCTGCTCTTTGTAACAGGCCTTCTGCACCTCAGTATCCAACCTCTTTTCTCTGCAACAATCCTTCTGCACCCCATTCTCCAAACTCTGCTCTCTGCATCAGTTTTATTTCACCCCAGTCTCCAAACTCTGTTCTCTGTAAGATCCTTCTGCACACCTGTCTCAAACATCTGCTTCCTTTAACAGTTCTACTTTACAGCAGTCTCTAACCTCTATTCTCTGTAACAGTCTTTCTGCAGCCCAGTCTCCAAACACTGCACTCTGCACAGTCCTTCTGCACCCAGTCTCCAACCTCTCTTCACTGTGACAGTCCTTCTGCACCTTAGTCTCTAAACACTGATCTCTGTAACAGTTTTTCTACACCTCAGTCTTCAACAATTTCTCTCTGCAACAGTCCTTCTTCACCCCAGTCTCCAAACTCTGCTCTCTAGAATAGTCCTTCTATATACCAGTCTCCATAATCCACTCTCTGCAAGGATCCTTCTGCACCCCAGTCTCCAAAGTCTGCTCTCTGCAACGATCCTTCTGCACCCCAGTATCAAAAATTTCCTCTCTGTAAGATCATTCTGGACCACAGTCACCAAACTCTGGTGTCAGTATTAGTCCTTCTGCACCCCAGTCTCCAAACACTGCTCTCTGTAACAGTTTTTCTGCACCTCAGTCTTCAACAACTGCTCTCTGCAACAGTCCTCCTGCACCCCAGTCTCCAACGTCTGCTCTCTAGAAAAGTCCTTCAATACCACAGTCTCCATAATCTACTCTCTGCACCGATTCTTCTGCACTCCAGTCTCCAAAGTCTGCTCTCTGAAAAAAATCATTCTGCACCCAAGTATTCAAACATTCCTCTCTTTAAGATTCTTCTGCACCCCAGTTTCCACACTCTGCTCTCTGTAACATTCCTTCTGCACCCCAGTCTCCAACGTTTGCCCTCTGCAATGGTCACTATGCACCCCAGTCTCCAACTTTGTTCTCTACAACAGTTCTTCTGTACTGCAGTCTCTAACCTCTGCTCTCTGTAATGGTCCTTATGCACCCCAGTCTCCAAAATCTGCTTTCTGTATCAGTTCTTCTGCACCACAGTCTCCAACCTCTGCTCTCTGCAACAGTCCTTCTGCACCCCAGTATGCAACATCTGCTCTGAAACAGTCTTTCTGCACTTCAGTCTCTAACCTCTGCTCTCTGCAACAGTCCTTTTACACCCCAGTTGCCAACCTCTGCACTCTGGAAGGATCCTTCTGCACCCCAGTCCCCAATGAATGCTCTCTGCAACAGTCCTTCTGCACCCGAGTCTCCAACCTCTGCTCTCTGTAAGATCCTTCTGCAATCCAATCTCTGAACTCTGCTCTCTGTAACAGTCCTTCTGTACCGCAGTCTCCAAACTCTGCTCCCTGTAATGGTCCTTCTGCACCCCAGTCTCCAAAAACTGCTTTCTATATCAGTCCTTCTGCACCACAGTCTCCAACGTCTGCTCTCTGCTACAGTCATACTGAACACCAGTCTTAATCATCTAATCTCTGCAGCAGTCCTTCTGCACCCCAGTCTCCAAACTCTGGTCTCTGTAACAGTCCTTCTGTACTGCAGACTCCAACCTCTGCTCTCTGTAATGGTCCTCCTGTACCCTAGTCTTCAAACTCTGCTTTCTGTATCATTCCTTCTGCACCCCTGTCTCAATCCTCTGCTCTCTGTAACAGTCATTCTGCACCTCAGTCTCCAAATTTGCTCTCAGAAATAGTCCTTCTGCACCCAAATCTCCAACTTCTGCTCTATGAAACAGTCCTTCTGCACCTCAATATCCAAACTCTGTTCTCTGTAACAATCCTACTGCACCCCAGTCTCCAAATTCTTCTCTCTGCAAAGGTCCTTCTTCACACAACTACCGAACATCTGCTCGCTGTAATATGCTTCTTTACCCCAGTGTCCAAACTCTACTCTCAGTAACAGTTCTTCTGCACTGCAGTCTCCAAACTCTGCTCTCTGTAACAATACTTCTGCACCTTAGTCTCCAAAGTCTGCTCTCTCCAAAGGTCCTTCTGCAACCCTGTCTAAACCTCTGTTTTTGCAACAGCCCTTTCGCTCCCCAGTCTTCAATCTCTGCTCTTTGTAAAAGTCTTTTTGCACCCCAGTCTCCAATCTCAGCTCTCTGTAACGGTCCTTCAGAACCCCAGTCTCCAACCTCTGCTTTCTTACCAGTCGTGCACCCCAGTCTCCAAACTCTGCTCTCTGCAACAATCCTTCTGCACCTTAGTCTCCTATGTCTGCTCTCTACAACAGTCCTTCTGCACTTAAGTCTCCAACATCTGCTCTCTGTAAGATCTTTCTGCACCCCAGTCTCCAACCTCTGCTATCTTCAATGGTCCTTCTGCACCTCAGTCGCCAACCTCTGTTCTCTGCAACAGTCCTTCTGCACTCCAGTCTCCAACCTCTGCTCTCTGTAACAGTTCTTCTGAACCTCAGTCTCCAACCTCTGCTCTCTGCAACAATCCTTCTGCACCCCAGTCTCATACGTCTGCTCTCTACAATAGTCCTTCTGCACCCCAGTCTCAAAACTCTGCTCTCTGTAACAGTTTTTCTGCATCGCAGTCCCCAACCCCTTCTCTCTGTAATGGTATTATGCACCCAAGTCTCTAAAATCTGCTATCTTTATCAGTCTTTCTGCACCTCAGTCTCCAACTTCTGCTCTCTGTAACAGTCCTTCTGCACCTCAGTATCCAACCTCTACTCTCTGTAACAGTCCTTATGCATCTCAGTATCCAACCTCTACTCTCTGTTAGATACTTTTACAAACCAATCTCCAAAATCTACTCTCTGTAACAGTCTTTCTGCACCCCTTCTCAAAACTCTGCTCTCTGTAACAGGCTTTCTGCAACCCAGTCTCCAACATCTCCTCTCTGGAACAGTCCTTCTGCACACAAATCTCCAACCTCTGCTCTCTGCAACAGTTCTTCTTCACCCCAGTCTCCAACATCTGCTCTATGCATTAGTCCTTCTGCACATCAACTGAAAATTTTGCTCTCTTCCATGATCCTTCTGCACCCCAGTCTTCAACCTCTGTTCTCTGCAACAGTCCTTCTGCATCCCAGTCTCTAACCT
Source organism: Ictidomys tridecemlineatus (assembly GCF_052094955.1). Classification (NCBI taxonomy): domain Eukaryota; kingdom Metazoa; phylum Chordata; class Mammalia; order Rodentia; family Sciuridae; genus Ictidomys; species Ictidomys tridecemlineatus. Next base: position 66,233 of record NW_027522606.1, read on the forward strand.
CTGCTCTCTGTAACAGTCCTTCTGCACCTAAGTCTCCAAATTCTGCTCTCAGCAAGAGTCCTTATGAAACCCAGTCTCCAACCTCTTCTGTCTGCAACAATAATTCTGCACCCATGTCTCCAACATCTGCTTTCTGTATCAGTCCTGCACCCCAGTCTCCAAAATCTGCTCTCTGTAACAGTCCTTCTTCACCTCAGTCTTCAACCTCTGCTCCCTGTAACAGTCCTTCTGCAAACGAGTTTCCAGTCTCTGCTCTCTGCAACGATCTTTCTTAACCCCAGTGTCCAAACTCTTCTCTCTGTCACAATTCTTTTTCACCACAGTCTTTAACCTCTGCTCTCTGCAACAGTCCTTCTGCACACCAGTCTCCAATCTCTTCTCTCTGCAACACTCCTTCTACACCCCAGTCTCAAACCTCTGCTCCCTGTAAGATCCTTCTGCACACCTGTATCCAAACTCTGATCTCTGTAAAGGTCTTTTTTCATCTCCGTCTCCAAACTCTGCTTACTGTATCAGTCCTTCTGCACCACAGGCTTCATCCTCTGCTCTCTGTAACAGTCCTTCGGCACCCCGTCTCCAACCTCTGCTCTCTGCAACAGTCTTTCTGCAGGCCAGTTTAAAAGTCTGCACTCTGCAAAATTTCTTCTGTACCTCAGTCTCCAAACTCTGCTCTATTTATCTATCCTTCTGCACCCAAGTCTCAAAACTCTACATTCTGTAACAGTTTTTCCGCATCTCAGTCTCCAAATTATGCTCTCTGTAACAATCCTTCTGCACATCAGTCTCCAACCTCTTCTCTCAGCAACTGTCCTTATGCACCCTAGTCTCCAACTGCTGTTGTCTGCAACAGTCTTTCTGCACCACAGTCTACAACATCTGCTCTCTGTAACAGTCCTTCTGTACTGCAGTCTCCAACCTCTGCTCTCTGTAACAGGCCTTCTGCACCCAAGTCTCCAAACTCTTCTCTCTTTAACAGTCCTTCTGCACCCCAGTCTCCAACATCTGCTCTCTGCAAGAGTCTTTCTGCACCAAGTTTCCATACTTCGCTCGCTGCATGATGCTTCTGCAACCCAGTCTCCCAACTCTGCCCTCTGTATCAGTCCTTCTGCACCCCAGTCTCCAATCTCTGCTCTCTGCAACAGTGCTTCTTCACCTCAGTCTCCAAACTCTGCTGTTTGTATGATGCTTCTGCACCCCAGTCTACAACCTCTGCTCTCATAAACAGTCCATCTACACCTTAGTCTCCATAATCTGCTATACAACAGTCCTTCTGCACCCCAGTCTCAAAACTATGCTCTCTGTTAGATAATTCTGCACACCTGTCTCCAACCTCTGCTTTATTCAACAGTCCTTCTGCACCCCAGTCTCCAAAGTTTGCTCTCTGCAGCAGTCCTTCTACGACCCAGTCTACAAACTCTGCTCTCTGAAACAGTCCTTCTACAACCCAGTCTCCATACTCTGCTCACCCCAATAATCCTTCTGCACCCCATCTCCAACCCATGCTCTCTGTTACATGTCCTTCTGTACCGTAGTCTCCAAACTCTTTTCTCCCTAAGTGTTCTTATGTATTCCATTATCCAACCTCTGCTTTCTGCATCAGTCGTTTTGAACCACAGTCTTCAAACTATGCCCTCTGTATCAGTCCTTCTGCAACTCAATCTGCAACCTCTGTTTTCTGAAACAGTCCTCTTGAACCCCAGTCTCCATCCTCTGCTCTCTGCAACAGTTCTTTTGCACACCAGTCTCCAACATCTGCTCTCTAAACAGTTGTTCTCCACCCCAGTCTTCAACCTCTGCTCTTTTTAACAGTCTTTCTGTACTGCAGTCTCCAACCACTGCTCTCTGTTAGGGTCCTTCTGCACACGAGTCTCCAAGATTTGCTTTCCGTCTTAGTCCTTCTGCACCGGAGTCTCCAACCTTTGTTCTGTGTAACTGTCCTTCTACACCTTAGTATCCAACCTCTGCTCTCTGCTACATTCCTTCTTCACCACAATCTCCAACCTCTACTCTCTGCAACAGTCCTTCTACACCCAAGTCTAAAACCTCTGCTCTCTTCAACAGTCCTTCTGCACCCCAGTCTAAAAACTCTGCTCTCTGTAACAGGCCTTCTGCACCTCAGTCTCCTACCTCTACTCTCTGTAACAGTGTTTCTGAACCCCAGTCTCGAACCTCTGCTCTCTATAACAGTCCTTCTGCACACGAGTCTCCAATCTCTGCTCTCTACAATGATCCTTCTTCACCCCAGTGTCCAAACTCTGCTCTCTGTAACAGTCCTTCTGCACCACAGTCTTTAACCTCTGCTCTCCGCAACAGTCCTTCTGCATCCCAGTCTCCAACCTCTGCTCTCTGCAACACTCCTTCTACACCACAGTCTCAAAACTCTGCTCCCTGTAAGATCTTTCTGCACACCTGTATCCAACCTCTGATCTCTGTAACCTTCCTTCTTCATCCCCGTTTGCAAACTCTGCTTTCTGTATCAGTCCTTCTGCACCACAGGCTTCAACCTCTGCTCTGTGTAACAGTCCTTCTGCATGCCAGTTAAAAAGTCTGCACTCTGCAACATTTCTTCTGTACCCCAGTCTCCAACCTCTGCTCTCTGTATCAGTTCTTCTGCACCCAATTCTCCAAAATCTACTCTCTGTGACTGTTCTTCTGCACCTCAGTCTCCAACCTATGCTCTCTGTAACAATTCTTCTGCACATCAGTCTCCAATCTCTTCTCTCAGCAACGGTCCTTATGCACCCCAGTCTCCAAGTTCTGTTCTCTGCAACAGTCCTTCTGCACCGCAGTCTGCAACATCTGCTCTCTGTAACAGTCCTTCTGTACTGCAGTCTCCAACCTCTGCTCTCTGTAACAGGCCTTCTGCACCCAAGTCTCCGAACTCTGCTCTGTTTAACAGTCCTTCTGCACCCCAGTCTCCAACCTCTGCTCTCTGCAACAGTCTTTCTGCACCTCAGTCTTCAAACTCTTCTCTTTGTATAATGCTTCTTCATCCCAGTCTACAACCTTTGCTCTCGGAAACAGTCCATCTATACCTTAGTCTCCATAATCTGCTATGCAACAGTCCTTCTGCACCCCAGTCTCCAACCTATGCTCTCTGTAAGATAATCCTGCACGCCTGTCTACAACCTCTGCTCTCTGTAACAGTCCTTCTGTAACGCAGTCTCCAACCTCTAATTTATGCAACAGTCCTTCTGCACCCCAGTCTCCAACGTCTGCTCTCTGCAACTGTCCTTCTACACCCCAGTCTCCATACTCTTCTCACCCCAATGATTTTTCTGTACCCCAGTCTCGAACCCATGCTCTCTGTAACAGTCCTTCTGTACCGCAGCCTCCAAACTCTTTTCTCCGTAAGTGTCCTTATGTGCTCCAGTATCCAACCTCTGCTTACTGTATCAGTCGTTTTGAACCACAGTCTCCAAACTATGCTCTCTGTATCAGTCCTTCTGCAACTCAGTCTGCAACTTCTGCTTTCTGAAACAGTCCTCTTACACCCCAGTCTCCATCCTCTGCTCTCTGCAACAGTTCTTTTGCACACCAGTCTCCAACATCTGCTCTCTACACAGTTCTTCTCCACCCCAGTCTCCAACCTCTGCTCTTTTGAACAGTCTTTCTGTACTGCAGTCTCCAACCACTGCTCTCTGTAAGGGTCCTTCTGCACATTAGTGTCCAAGCTATGCTTTCTGTATCAGTCCTTCTGCACCCGAGTCTCCAAACTTTGTTCTTTGTAACTGTCCTTCTGCACCTTAGTATCCAACCTCTGCTCTCTGCTACAGTCCTACTTCACCCCAATCTCCAACCTCTACTCTCTGCAACAGTACTTCTCCACCCCAGTCTAAAACCTCTGCTCTCTTCAACAGTCCTTCTGCACCCCAGTCTCAAAACTCTGCTCTCTGTAACAGGCCTTCTGCACCTCAGTCTCCCTCCTCTACTCTCTGTAACAGTGTTTCTGAACCCCAGTATCCAACCTCTTGTCTCTATAACAGTCCTTCTGCACACGAGTCTCCAATCTCTGCTCTCTACAACGATCCTTCTTAACCCCAGTGTCCAAACTCTGCTCTCTGTAACAGTCCTTCTGCACCACAGTCTTTAACCTCTGCTCTCCGCAACAGTCCTTCTGCACCCCAGTCTCCAACCTCTGCTCTCTGCAACACTCCTTTTACACCACAGTCTCAAAACTCTGCTCCCTGTAAGATCCTTCTGCACACCTGTATCCAACCTCTGATCTCTGTAACGGTCCTTCTTCATCCCCGTTTCCAAACTCTGCTTTCTGTATCAATCCTTCTGCACCACAGGCTTCAACCTCTGCTCTCTGTAACAGTCCTTCGGCACCCCGTCTCCAACCTCTGCTCTATGCAACAGTCTTTCTGCAGGCCAGTTTAAAACTCTGCACTCTGTAACATTCCTTCTGTACACTAGTCTCCAACCTCTACTCTCTGTATCAGTCCTTCTTCACCCAACTCTCCAAACTCTACTCTCTGTAACAGTTGTTCTTCACCTCAGTCTCCAACCTATGCTCTCTGTAACAATCCTTCTGCACATCAGTATCCAACCTCTTCTCTCAGCAACGGTCCTTATGCACCCCAGTCTCCAAGTTCTGTTCTCTGCAACAGTCCTTCTGCACCGCAGTTTGCAACATCTGCTCTCTGTTACAGTCCTTCTGTACTGCAGTCTCCAACCTCTGCTCTCTGTAACAGGCCTTCTGCACCCAAGTCTCCGAACTCTGCTCTCTTTAACAGTCCTTTTGCACCCCAGTCTCCAACCTCTGCTCTCTGCAACAGTCTTTCAGCATCAAGTTTCCACAGGTTGCTCGCTGTATGATGCTTCTGCACACCAGTATCCCAACTCTGCCCTGTGTATCAGTCCTTTTGCACCCCAGTCTCCAATCTCTGCTCTTTGCAACAGTGCTTCAGCACCTCAGTCTCCAAACTCTGCTCTTTGTATGATGGTTCTGAAACACAGTCTACAACCTCTGCTCTCGGAAACAGTCCATCTATACCTTAGTCCCCATAATCTGCTATGCAACAGTCCTTCTGCATCCCAGTCTCCAACCTATGCTCTCTGTAAGATAATCCTGCACACCTGTCTACAACCTCTGCTCTCTGTAACAGTCCTTCTGTAATGCAGTCTCCAACCTCTGCTTTATGCAACAGTCCTTCTGCACCCCAGTCTCCAACGTCTGCTCTCTGCAACAGTCCTTCTACATCCCAGTCTCCAACCTCTGCTCTCTGCAACTGTCCTTCTACACCCCAGTCTCCATACTCTTCTCACCCCAATGATTTTTCTGTACCCCAGTCTCGAACCCATGCTCTCTGTACCAGTCCTTCTGTACCGCAGCCTCCAAACTCTTTTCTCCGTAAGTGTCCTAATGTACTCCAGTATCCATCCTCTGCTTTCTGAATCAGTCGTTTTGAACCACAGTCTCCAAACTATGCCCTCTGTATCAGTCCTTCTGCAACTCAGTCTACAACTTCTGCTTTCTGAAACAGTCCTCTTAAACCCCGGTCTCCATCCTCTGCTCTCTGGAAAAGTTCTTTTGTACACCAGTCTCCAACATCTGCTCTCTACAACAGTTCTTTTCCACCCCAGTGTCCAACCTCTGCTCTTTTTAACAGTCCTTCTGTACTGCAGTCTCCAATCACTGCTCTCTGTAAGGGTCCTTCTGCACATGAGTCTCCAAGATCTGCTTTCTGTCTTAGTCCTTCTGAACCGGAGTCTCCAACCTTTGTTCTGTGTAACTGTCTCTCTGCACCTTAGTCTCCAAACTCTGCTCTCTGCTACAGTCCTTTTTCACCCCAATCTCCAACCTCTACTCTCTGCAACAGTCCTTGTACACCCCAGTCTAAAACCTCTGCTCTCTGCAACAGTCCTTCTGCACCCCAGTCTCCAACCTCTGCTCTATTTATCAATCATTCTGCTCAGTCTCCAAGCTCTGCTCTCTGCAACGGTCCTTCTGCACCTCGGTCTTCAAACTCTACTTTCTGCAACAGTGCTTCTGCACCTTAGTCTCCAACCACTGATCGCTGTAAGATCCTTCTGCAACCCAGTCTACAAACTCTGCTCTCTGTAACAGTCCTTCTGCACCCCAGTCTCCAAACTCTGCTTTTTGTAACAGGCCTTCTGCACCCCAGTCTCCAAACTCTGTTGTCTTTATCAGTCCTTCTGCACCCCAGTCTCCAACCTCTGCTCTCTGCATCGATGCTTCAGCACCCTGTCTCCAACTTGTGTTCGCTGCAACAGTCCTGGTTCACCCAGTCTCCAACCTCTGCTTTCTGTGTCAGTCCTTCTGCTTTCCAGTCTTCATACTTTGCTCTCTGTAACAGTCCTTCTGAACCTCATATCCAAACTCTGCTCTCTGCAACAGTCCTTATGCACCCCAGTCTCCAACCGCTGCTGTCTGCAACATTCCTTCTGCACCCCAGTCTGCAACGTGTGCTCTGTGTGCTCTGTGTAACAGTCCTTCTGCAGCCAAGTCTGCACCTCTGCTCTCTGCAACGATCTTTCTGTACCTCAGTCTTAAACCTCTGCTCTCTGCAACAATCCTTCTGTACCCCAGTCTCCTACCGCTTTCTCTGTTACAGTCCTTCTCCACCTCAGTCTTCAAGCTCTGCTCTCTGCAAAAGTCCTTATGCACCCCAGTCTCCAACATCTGCTCTCTAAACAATCCTTCTGCACCCCAGTCTCCAACAGCTACTCTCTGCAACGATCCTTCTGCACCTCAGTCTCCAAGCTCTGCTCTCTGAAAAATCCTTCTGCACCCCAGTTTCCAAAATCTGCTCTCTGTAATATTCCTTCTCCACGCCAGTCTCCAACCTCTGCTTTCTGCAATGGTCCTGCTGCACCCCAGTCTCAAACCTTTGTACTCTGCAACAGTCCTTCTGCTACCCAGTCTCCAAACTCTGCTCTCTGCAACAGTCTTACTGCACCTCAGTCTCCAAACTATGCTCGCTGTAAGATGCTTCTGCACACCAGTCTCCCAACTCTGCCCTCTGTATCAGTCCTTCTGGACCCCAGTCTTCAATCTCTGCTCTCTGCAACAGTCCTTATGCACCTCAGTCTCCAAACTCTGCTTTCTGTATGATGCTTCTGCACCCCAGTCTACAACCTCTGCTCTCTGTAACAGTCCTTCTACACCCTAGTCTCCATAATCTGCTCTGCAACACTCCTTCTGCACCCCAGTTTCCAATCTCTGCTCTCTGTAACAGTCCTTCTTCACCTCAGTCTCTAAACTCTGCTCTCTGTAAAAGGCCTTCTGCACCCTGCTTTCCAACCTCTGCTCTCTGCAACGATCCCTCTGCACCCCAGTCTCCAATCTCTGCTCGCTGCAACAGTCTTTGTGCACCCCAATCTCCAACATCTGCTCTCTGCAACAGTTTTCTGTACCTCAGTCTGAAAACTCTGCTCTCTGCAATTATCCTTCTGCACCCGAGTCTCCAATCTCTGCTCTCTGTAAGAGTCCTTTTGTACCTCAGTCTCCAAATTCTTCTCTGTATCAGTCCTGCACCCCTGTCTCCCACATCTGCTCTCTGTAACTGTCCTTCTTCACCTCAGTCTTCAACCTCTGCTCTGTGAAAGAGTCCTTATGCATCTAAGTCTGGTAACTCTGCTGACTGCAACGGTCCTGCTGCACCCCAGTCTCAAACCTCTGTACTCTGCCACAGTCCTTCTGCTCCCCAGTCTCCAAACTCTGCTCTTTATAACAGTCCTTCTGCACCCCAGTCTCCATCCTCTGCTCTCTGCAACAGTCTTACTGCACCTCAGTCTCCAAACTTCGCTCGCTGTAAGATGCTTCTGCACCCAGTCTTCCAAATCTGCCCTCTGTATCAGTCTTTCTGGACCCCAGTCTCCAATCTCTGCTCTCTGCAACAGTCCTTCTGCACTTCAGTCTTTAAACTTTGCTTTCTGTATGATGCTTCTGCACCCCAGTCTACAACCTCTGCTCTCTGGAACAGTCCTTCTACACCCTAGTCTCCATAATCTTCTTTGCAACACTTTTTCTGCACCCCGGTCTCCAATCTCTGCTCTCTGTAACAATCCTTTGCACACCATTCTCCAACCTCTGCTTTTTGTATCCGTCCTTCTGCTTTCCAGTCTACATACTCTGCTCTCTGTAACAGTCCTTCTGCACCTCATATCCAAACTCTGCTCTCTGGAACAGTCTTTATGCACCCCAGGCTCCAACCGCTGCTTTCTGCAACATTCCTTCTGCATCCCAGTATGCAACGTGTGCTCTGTGTTTTCTGTGTAACAGTCCTTCTGCAGCCAATCTCCACCTTTGCTCTCTGCAATGATCTTTCTGTACCTCAGTCTTAAACCTCTGCTCTCTGCAACAATCCTTCTGTACCTCAGTCTCCAACTGCTTTCTCTGTAACAGTCCTTCTCCACCTCAGTCTTCAAGCTCTGCTCTCTGCAAGAGTCCTTCTGCACCCCAGTCTCCAACATCTGCTCTCTAAACAATCCTTTTGCACCTCAGTCTCCAACCTCTGCTCTCTGAAAAATTCTTCTGCACCCCAGTTTCCAAAATCTGCTCTCTTTAATATTCCTTCTTCACGCCAGTCTCCAACCTCTGCTTTCTGCAACGGTCCTGCTGCACCCCAGTCTCAAACCTCTGTACTCTGCAACAGTCCTTCTGCTTCCCAGTCTCCAAACTCTACTCTTTATAACAGTCCTTCGGCACCCATGTCTCCAACCTCTGCTCTCTGCAACAGTCTTACTGCACCTCAGTCTCCAAACTACGCTCACTGTAAGATGCTTCTGCAACCCAGTCTCCAACTCTGCCCTCTGTATCAGTCCTTCTAGAACCCAGTCTTCAATCTCTGCTCTCTGCAACAGTCCTTATGCACCTCAGTCTCCAAACTCTGCTTTCTGTATGATGCTTCTGCACCCCAGTCTACAACCTCTGCTCTCTGTAACAGTCCTTCTACACCCTAGTCTCCATAATCTGCTCTGCAACACTCCTTCTGCACCCCAGTCTCCAATCTCTGCTCTCTGTAACAGTCCTTCTTCACCTCAGTCTCCAAACTCTGCTCTCTGTAAGGGTTCTTCTGCTCCCCAGTCTTCGACCTCTGCTCTCTGTATCAGTACTTCTGCACCAAACTCTCAAACCTCTGTATCTGCAACAATCCTTCTACACCGCATTCTCCAAACTGTGCTATCTGCAACAGTCTTTCTGCACCCAAGGCTCCAACCTCTGCTCTCTGTAATATTCCCTCTGCACCTCAGTCTCCAAACCCAGCTCTCTGCAACAGTTCTTCTGCACCCCAGTCTCTAACCTCTTCTCTCTGCTTCAGTTCTTCTGAACCCCAGTCTCCAATATCTGCACTCTGAAAGAGTCCTTCTCAACCCCAGTCTCCTACCTCTGCTCTCTGTAACAGGCCTCCTGTACTTCGGTCTTTAAAGTCTGCTCTCCGTAATTTTGCTTCTTCACCACAGTCTCCAACCTCTTCTTTCTCTGTCTGTCCTTCTGCACCCCATTCTCCATCCACTGCTCTCTACAACAGTCCTTCTGCACCCCAGTCTCCAATATCTTCTCTCTGCAACAGTGCTTCGGCACCTCAGTCTGAAAACTCTGTTCTCTGTAACAGTCCTGCTGTACCACAGTCTCTAAGCTCTGCTATCTGTAAGATCCTTCAGCAACCTTGTCTCCAAACTCTGCTGTCTGTAACAGTCCTTCTGCAACCCAGTCTCCAACCTCTGCTCTCTGTAACAGGCCTTTTGCACCCCATTCTCCAACCTCTGCTCTCTGCAACAGTTCTTCTGCACCCGAGTCTCAAAACTCTGCTTTCTGTATCAGTCCATCTGCACCCCAATCTCCAACCTCTGCTCTCTGTAACAGTACTTCTGCATCTCAGTCTACAAACTCTGCTCTCTGCAACAGTCCTTCTGCAACCCAGTCTCCAACATCTGCTCTCCGCAAAAGTTTTTCTGAACCAAAGTCTCCAACCTCTGCCTCTGTAACAGTCCTACTGCAACACAGTCTTCAACACGTACTCTCTGCAACAGTCCTTCTTCACCCAAATCTCAAACCTGTGCTCTACGCAACAGTCCTGCTACACCCCATGTCCAGCCTCTGCTCTCTGCAGCAGTCCCTCTGAGACCAAGTCTCCAACGTCTGCTCTCTGTAACAATCCTTCTTCACCTCAGTCTCCAACCTCTGCTCTCTGCAATGGTCCTTCTGCACCTCGGGCTCTACTCTCTGTAAAAGTACTTCTGCACCATTTCTCCAAACTCTGCTCTCCGTAACAGGCCTTCTGCACCCCAGTCTCTGACCTCTGTTCTCTATAACGATCCTTCTGCACCCCAGTCTACAAACTCTGCTCTCTGTAACAGTCCTGCTGCACCTAGGTCCACAACCTCTGCTCTCTGTAAGATCCTTGTGCAACCTTGTCTAAAAACTCTGCTCTCTGTAACAGTCTTTCTGCACCGCAGTCTAAAACCTTGCTCTCTGCAACAGTCCTTCTGCACTCCAGTCTCCAACCTCTGCTCTCTGCAACAGTCCTTCTGCACCCCAGTCTCCAGCATGTGCTCTCTGCAAAAGTCTTTCTGCACCTCAGTCTGAAAACTCTGTTCTCTGCAATGATCCTTCTGCACCCTAGTCACCAACCTCTGCTCTCTGTAACAGTCCTGCTGCACCTTGGTCTACAAACTCTGATCTCTGTAAGATCCTTGTACAAACTTGTCTAAAAACTCTGCTCTCTGTAACAGTTCTTCTGCACCCTAGTCTCTGAACTCTGCTCTCTGTAACAGGCCTTTTGGACGCCAATCTCCAACCTCTACTCTCTGTAACAGTCCTTTGCACCACAGTCTCCAACCTCTGCTCTCTGCAACAGTCCTTTTGCACCTCAGTCTTCAATCTCTGCTCTAAGCAACGATTCATCTGCACCTCATCTGCACGATTCCCTCTGTCCGTATCCAGACTCTACTCTCTGTAACAGTCCTTCTGCTCCCCAGTCTCTAACCTATGCTGTCTGCAACAATCCTTCTTCAACCCAGTCTGCAACATCTGCTCTCTTCAACAAACCTTCTACACCCCTGTCTTTAACCTCTTCTCTATGTAATATCCTTCTGCACCACAGTTTCAAACTCTGTTCCCAGTAACATTCCATCTCTACCCCAGTCTCCAACCTCTGCTTTCTGCAACGGTACTGCTGCACATGAGTCTCCAACCTCTGTTCTCAGTAACAGTCCTTCTTCTCCCCATCTCCAGCCTCTTCTCTATAACAGTCCTTCTGCACCTCAGTCTCCAACCTCTGCTCTCTGCAACAGTACTTCTGCACCCCTGTTTCCAAACTCTGATCTTGGTAAGATCCTTCTGCACCCTAGTCTCCAAACTCTGCTCTCTGTAAAAATCCTTCTGCACCTCAATCTCCAATATGTGCTCTCTGCAAAAGTCCTTCTACACCTCATTCTCTAAACTCTGTTCTCTGCAACAGTCCTTCTAAACCACAGTTTCCAACATCTGCTCTCTGAAACAGTCCTTCTGTACCCTAGTCTCCAACGTATACTCACTGTAACAGTCCTTCTGTACTGCAGTCTCCAAACTCTGCTCTCTCTAAAGGTCCTTCTGCACCACAGTCTCCAACCTCTGCTCTCTGTATCAGTACTTCTGCACCCAGTCTCCAACCTCTGCTCTCTGTAACATTCCCTCTGTACCTCAGTCTCCAAACTCAGCTCTCTGCGACAGTTCTTCTTCACCTTAGTCTCTAAACTCTTCTCTCTACAACAGTTCTTCTGAACCCCAGTCTCCAATATCTGCACTCTGAAAGATTCCTTTTCAACCCCAGTCTCCATCCTCTGCTCTGTGTAACAGGCCTCCTGTACTGCGGTCTTTAAAGTCTGCTCTCTGTAACTTTGCTTCTTCACCACAGTCTCCAACCTCTTCTTTCTCTATCAGTTCTTCTGCACCCCAGTCTCCAACCAGTGATCTCTGTAACAGTCCTTCTGCATCTCAGTCTCCAAACTCTGCTCTCTGCAACATTTCTTCTGCACCCAAGTCTCCAAACACTGTTCCCTCAAAAAGTCCTTTTACACCGCAGTCTCCAACCTCTGCTATCTGCAACAGTCTTTCTGCACCCCAGTCTCCAAAATATGCTCTCTGTAAAAATCCTTCTGCACGTCAGTCTCCAACCTCTACTCTCTGTCACAGTCGTTCTGCACCTCAGTCCCCAACCTCATCTCTGTGTATCATCTTTAGGCAACCAGTCTCCACACTCTTTCCTCTGTAACAGTCCTTCTGCACCTTTTCTTCAAACCTTTCTCTCTGTAACAAGCATTCTGCCACCCCTGTCTCCAACCTCTGTTCTCTGTACCAGACCTTCTGCACCCCAGTCTCAAACCTCTGCTCTCTACAACGATCCTTTTTCACCCCAGTCTCCAACGTCTGCTCCTTGCAACAGTCCTTCTGTACCCAAGTCTCCAAAAACTCCTCTCTGCAACCGTCCTTCTGCACCTCAGTCTTAAAATTCTGTGCTCTGAAATGATCCTTCTGCACTCCAGTCTTTAAACACTGCTCTCTGTAACAGTCTTTCTGCTTCCGAGTCTCCAACCTCTGCTCTCTGTAACAGGACCTCCGCAAGTCAGTCTCCAACGTCTGCTCTCTGCAACAGTCTTTCTGCACCCATCTCCAAACTCTGCTCTCTACAACAGTCCTTCTGCACCCTACGTACAAACATCTGCTCTCTGCAAAAGTCCTTATTCACCCCAGTCTTCAACATCTGCTCTCTGTAACAGTTCTTCTACACCTCAGTCTCCCAAATCTGCTATCTGTAAGATCCTTCTGTAACCCAGTCTTTAAACTCTGCATTCTCTAACAGTCCTTTTGCACCCCAGTCTCCAAACTCTGCTCTCTATAACAGTCCTTCTGCACCCCAGTCTCCAAACTCTGCTCTGTGTAACAGTCTTCTGCACCCCAGTTTCTAAATTTTGCTCTCTGCAACTGTCCTTCTGCACCTCAGTCTCCAACCTCTGCTCTCTGCAATTATCCTACTGCACCCAGTCTCCAAACTCTGATCTCTACAAGAGTCCTTCTTCACCTCAGTCTCCAACTTCTGCTCTCTGAAATATCCTTCTTCACCCCTGTCTCCAAGCTCTGCTTTTTTCAACCATCCTTCTGTACACCATTCTACAACCTCTACTCTATGTAACAGGACTTCTGCACCTCAGTCTCCAATCACTGCTCTCTACAACAGTCCTTCTGCACCACAGTCTCCTAACCCTGGTCTCTGTTAGATCCTTCTGCACTCCAGATTCTCAACTCTGTTCTCTGTAACATTCCTTCTCTTCCCCAGTTTTTATCCTCTGCTTTGTGCAATTGTCCTGCGGCATCTTAGTCTCCAACCTCTGTCCTCTGCAACAGTCTTTCTGCACCCAGTCTCCAACATCTGCTCTCTGTAACAGTCCATCTGTACCACAGTCTCCAACCACTGCTCTCCATAACGGGCCTTCTGCACCCCAGTCTCCAAATACTGCTTTTGGTATCAGTCCTTCTGAACCTCAGTCTCAAACCTCCGCTCTCTGTATCTAAACTTCTGCACCTCAGTCTCCAACCTGTGCTCTCTATATCATTCCTTTTGCACCCCAGTCTCCAACCTCTGCTCTCTGTAACAGTTTTTCTATACCGCAGTCTCCAAACTCTGGTCTCTGTAACGATCCTTCTGCACCCCAATTTCCAAACCCTACTTTTTGTAACAGTCTTTCTGCACATCAGTCTGATAAGTCTGCTCTCTACACGATCCTTCTGCACCCAAGTTTCAAAACATTGCTCTATGTAACAGCCCACCTGCACCTCAATCTCCACCCTCTCCTCTCTATAACAGGCCTTCTGCACGCCAGTCTCCAAAGTCTTCTCTCTGTAGCAGGCTTTCTGCACCCCAGTCTCCAAAATCTGCTCTCTGAAACGATCCTTTTGCAACCCAGGGTCCAACCGCTGCTCTCTGCAATAATTCTAGTGCACTCCAGTCTCCAACCTCTGATCTCTGTAACAGTCCTTCTGCACCACAGTCTCCAAATTCTGCTCTCTGTAAGACCCTTCTGCACCCCTGTATCCAACCTCTGCTCTCTGTAACAGTCCTTCTGCATCCAAGTCTCCAACCTCGACTCTCTGTAGCAGGACTTCCACACATCAGTCTCTAAACTCTGCTCTCTGCAACAGTCCTTCTAAAGCATATTCTCCAACCTCTACTGTCTACAACAGTCCTTCTGCACCCTAGTTACCAACATCTGCTCTCTGCAACAGTCTTTCTGCTACCCAGTCTCTAACATCTGCTCTCTGTAACAGTTCTTCTGAATCTCAGTCTGAAATTTCTGCTTTCTGCAACGACCCTTCTGCACCCCAGTCTCCTACCTCTGCTTTCTGTAACAGTTCGTCTTCTCTGCAGTCTCCCAACTCTGCTCTTTGTAAGATCCTTCTGCAACCCAGTCTTTAAACTTTGCACTCTGTAACAGACCTTCTGTACAACAGTCTCCAACCTCTGCTCTCTGTAACAGGCCTTCTGCACCCCAGTCTCCAACCTTTTCTCTCTGCAACGATTTTTCTCCACCCCAGTCTCCAACATCTGCTCTCTGCGACAGTCCTTTTGCACCCCAGTCTCCAAACTCTGCTCTGTATAAGATCCATCTGACCCCCAGTCTTCAACCTCTGCTCTCTGTAACAGTCCTTCTGCACTCCAGTCTCCAAACTCTGATCTCTTTAACAGTCCTTCTGCAACTCAGTCTCCAACCTCTGCTCTATGTAATAGTCCTTCTTAACCCCAGCCTCTAAAATCTTCTCTCTGCAACAGTCCTTCTTCACCCCAGTCTCCAACATCTGCCTTCTGCAGCAGTCTTTCTGAACCCCAGTCTCCAAACTCTACTCTTTTCAACGATCCTTCTGGACCCCTGTCTCCAACGTCTTCTCTCTGCAACAGTCGTTCTGCACCACAGTCTCCAACTTCTGCTCTCTTTAAGATCCTTCTGCACTCCAGTTTCCAAACTCTGCTCTCCGTAAGATCCATCTGAACCCCAGTCTTCAATCTCTGCTCTCTGTAACAGTCGTTCTGCACCCCAGTCTTTAAAATTTGCACTCTGTAACAGTCGTTCTGCACAACAGTCTTTAAACTCTGCTCTCTGTAACAGGACTTCTGCATTCCAGTCTCCAACCTCTTCTCTCTTCAATGATTTTTCTCCACCCCAGTCTCCAACATCTGCTCTCTGCAACAGTCCTTTGCACCCCATTTCCAAACACTGCTCTCTGTAAGATCCATCTGAACCCTAGTCTCCAAACTCTGCTCTCTGTAAATGTCTTTCTGCACCCCAGTCATCAAACTCTGCTCTCTGTAACAGTCTTTCTGAACCCCAGTCTCCAATATCTGCTCTCTGCAACAGTACTTCTACACCCCAGTCTCCACACTCTGCTCTCTGCAACGATCTTTCTGGAACCCAGTCTCCAACGTCTGCTATCTGCAACAGTGGTTCTGCACGACAGTCTCCGACCTCTGCTCTCTGTAATATCCTTCTGCACTCCAGTTTCCAAACTCTGCTCTCTGTAAGATCCATCTGAACCCCAGACTTCAACCTCTGCTCTCTGTAACAGTCCTTCTGCACCCTAGTCTTTAAACTTTGCACTCTGTAACAGTCATTCTGCACAACAGTCTTTAAACTCTGCTCTCTGTAACAGGACTTCTGCACTCCAGTCTCCAACCTCTTCTCTGTTCAACGACTCTTCTCCACGCCAGTCTCCAACATCTGCTCTCTGCAACAATCCTTTGCACCCCAGTCTCCAAACACTGCTCTCTGAAAGATCCATCTGAACCCCAGTCTCCAACCTCTGCTCTCTGTAACTATCCTTCTGCACCCCAGTCATCAAACTCTACTCTCTGTAACAGTCTTTCTGAACCCCAGTCTTTAATATCTGCTCTCTGCAACAGTACTTCTACACCCCAGTCTCCAAACTCTGCTCTCTGCAACTATCCTTCTGTACCCCAGTCTCCAACGTCTGCTCTCTGCAACAGTCCTTCTGCACGACAGTCTCCAACCTCTGCTCTCTGTAATATCCTTCTGCACTCCAGTTTCCAGACTCTGCTCTTTGTAACATTATTTCTCCACCCGAGTCTCCAACCTCTGTCCTCTGAAACAGTACTTCTGCTCTACACACTTCAAGATCTGCTCTCTGTAACAGTCCTTCTGTACCGCAGTCTCCAACCTGTGCTCTTTGTAAGGGTCCTTCTACAGCCCAGTCTCCAAACTCTGCTTTCTGTATCAGTCTGTCTGAACCCCAGTCTCTAACCTCTGTTCTCTGTATCTAACCGTGTGCACCTCAGTCTCCAACCTGTGCTCTATGTAAGAATCCTTCGGCACCCCAGTCTCCAACCTCTGCTCTCGGTAACACTCCTATACCGCAGTCTCTAACCTCTGCTCTCTGTGACAGTTCTTCTGCACCCCAATTTCCAAACTCTGCTTCTCGTAACAGTCCTTCTCCACCTGAGTCTCCAAACTCTCTTATGTGTAACAGTCCATCTACACCTTAGTTTCCAACGTCTGCTCTTTGTAACCGTCCTTCTTGACCTCAGTCTGAAACCTCTGCTCGCTACACAATCTTTTTGCACCCTAGTCTCAAACCATTGCTCTCTGTAACAGCCCTCCTGCACCTCAGTCTCCATTCTCTGCTCTCTGTAAGATCCTTCAACAACCCAGTCTCCAAACTCTGCTCTCTATAACAGTCCTTCTGCACCCCAGTCTCCAAACTCTCCTCTCTGCAACAGTCCTTCTGCACCCCAGTCTCGAACATCTGCTCTCTGCAACAGTCCTTCTGAACCTCAGTCTGAAAACTCTGCTCCCTTAAACCACCCTTCTGTACGCCAGTCTCCTAACTCTGCTCTCTGTAAAAGTCCTTCTGCAACTCATTCTCCCAACTCTGCTCTCTGTAAGATCCTTCTACAGCCCAGTCTTTAAACTCTGGACTCTGTAACAGTCCTTCTGCACAACAGTCTCCAAACTCTGCTCTCTGTAACAGGACTTCTGCAACCCAGTCTCAAACCTCTACTCTCTGTAACAGTCCTTCTCTACTGCAGTTTCCAAACTCTTCTCTCTGTAATGGTCCTTCTGCACCCCACTCTTTAACCTCTGCTTTCTCTATAAGTCCTTCTGCACTCAAGTCTCCAACCTCTGCTTTCTGTAACAGTCTTTCTTCACCTCAGTCTACAATGTCTACTCTCTGCAACAGTCCTTTGGCACCCCAATCTCTAAACTCTGGTCTTTGCAAAAGTCTTTCTACACCCAAGTCTTTAACCTCTACACTCTGCAACAGTCCTTCTGCACCTCAGTCTCCAACCTCTTCTCTTTGCGAAGGTCTTTTTGCACCTCAGTCTTCAACATCTGCTCTCTGTAACAGTCCTTCTGCACCCCAATCTCCAAAATCTGCTCTCTGTAACATTCCTTCGGCACCCCAGTCTCCACCCTATGCAGTCTGCAATGATTCTTTTACACCAAAGTATCCAAACTCTGCTCTCTTCAAAAGTTCTTCTGCACCCCAGTCTCCAACATCTGCTCTCTGCAACAGTTTTTCTAAACCTCATTCTGAAAACTCAGCTCCCTGCAACTATCCTTGTAGACCAAAGTCTACAACCTCTGCTCTCTCTGACAGTACTTCAGCACCTCAGTCACAAACCTCTGCTCTCTGTAAGATCCTTATGCCACTCAGTCTCCAAACGCTGCTCTATGTTACAGGCCTTCTGCTCCCGAGTCTCCAAGCTCTGCTCTGCGGAACAGGTCTTCTGCACCTCAGTCTCCAAACTCTTCTCTCTGCAATGATATTTCTGCACCCCATTCCCCAACCCCTGCTCTCTGCAACAGTCCTATTGCACCACAGACTCCAACCTCTGCTCTCTGTAAGATAATTCTGCACATCTGTCTCCAACCTCTGCTCTCTTTAACAGTACTTCTGTACCACAGTCTCCAACCTCTATTCTCTGTAACGGTCCTTCTGCACCCCAGTCTCCAAACACTGCTCTATTCAACAGTCCTTCTGCACCTCAGTCTCCAAACACTGCTCTCTGTAACAGTTTTTTTCTTCACATCAGTCTTCAACAACTGCTCTCTGCAACAGGCCTTCTGCACCCCAGTCTCCAACGTCTGCTCTCTGCAACTATCCTTCTGCACCCCAGTCTCCAAACTTTTATATCTGTAAGATATTCTGCTCCCCAGTCTCCAAACTCTACACTCAGTGTCAGTCCTTTTGCACATCAGTCTCCAAACACTGCTCCCTGTAACAGTTTTTCTGCACCTCAGTCTTAAACAACTGTTCTCTGCAACAGTCCTTCTGCACACCAGTCTCCAACCTCTGCTCTCTGCAACAATCCTTCTGTACCCCAGTCTCCAAACTTTCCTCTCTGTAAGATTTTTCTACACCCCAGTTTCCAAGCTCTGCCCTCTGTAACATTCCTTCTGCACCCCAGTCTCCAACGTTTGCCCTCTGCAATGGTCCCTCTGCACCCCAGTCTCCAACCTTGTTCTCAACATCAATTTTTCTGTACCGCAGTCTTCAACCGTTGTTCTCTGTATGGGTCCTTCTGCAACCCAGTCTCCAACCTCTGCTTTCTGTATCAGTCCTTCGGCACCACAGTCTCCAAACTCTGCTCTCTGTAACTGTCCTTCTGCACCTCACTCTTCAACCTCTGCTCTCTGCAACAATCCTTCTGCACACCAGTCTTAAACCTCTGCTCTCTGCAACAGTCCTTCTGAACCCCAGTCTCCATCATCTTCTCTCTGTAACATTCCTTCTGTATTGCAGTTTCCAACTTTTCTTTCTGTTTCGGTCCTTCTGCACCCCACTCTTCAACCTCTGCTTTCTCTATCAGTCCTTCTGCACTCACGTCTCCAACCTATGCTATCAGTAATAGTCCTTCTGCACCTCAGTCTTCAACGTCTGCTCTCTGCAACAGTCCTTCGGCACTACAATCTACAACCTCTGCTCTCTGTTACAGTCCTTCTGTACTACAGTCTCCAACTTCTTCTCACTGTAATGGTCCCTCTAGACCCCAGCCTCAAAACTCTGCTTTCTGTATCAGTCCTTCTGCACCCTGGTCTCTAAACTCTGCTTTCTGTAACAGTCCTTCTGCAACTCAGACTACTATTTCTGCTATCTGCAACAGTCCTTCTGCAACTCAGACTACAATTTCTGCTATCTGCACCAGTCCTTCTGCACCCTAATCTCCAAACTCTGCTCTCTGCAACAGCCCATCTGCACTTCAGTGTCCAAACTCTGCTCTCTGTAAGATTCTTCTGAAACCCAGTCTCCAACTTCTGCTTTCTGCAATGGTCCTTCTGCACCCCAGCCTCTAAAGTCTGTTCTTTAAAACAGTTATTCTGCACCCCAGTCTCCAACCTCTGCTCTCTGTAACAGTCCTTCTGTACCGCAGTCTCCAACCTCTGTTCTCTGTAAGGGTCCTTCTGCACCCCAGTCTCCAACCACTGCTTTCTGTATCAGTCCTTTTGCACCACATTCTCCAAACTCTGATCTCTGTAACAGTCCTTCTGCACCTCAGTCTGCAACCTCTACTCTCTGTAATAGTCTTTCTGCATCTCAGTCTGTAACCTCTGCTCTCTGCAACAGTCCTTCTGCACCACAGTCACCAACATCTGCTTTCTGTATCAGTCCTTCTGCACCCCAGTCTCCATTATCTGCTCTCTGTAACAGTCCTTCTGTACTGCAGTTTCCAACTTTTCTCTCTGTTACAGTCCTTCTGCACCCCACTCTCCAACCTCTGCTTTCTCTATCAGTCCTTCTGCACTCACGTCTCCAACCTCTGCTCTCAGTAACAGTCCTTCTGCACCTCAGTCTGAAAACTCTTCTCTCTGGAACGATCCTTCTGCATCTCAGTCTCAAACCTCTTCTCTGTGTAACAGTCCTTATGTACCTCAGTCTCCAGACTTTTGTCTCTGTAAGATCCTTTTGCAACCCACTCTTTAAACTCTGCTCTCTGTAACTATCTTTCTGCACCGCAGTCTCCAAGCACTGCTCTCTGTAACAGGCCTTCTGCACCCCAATCTCCAACCTCTGCTGTCTATAACAGGAAATTTGACCCCAGTCTCCAAACTCTTCTCTCTTCAACTATCCTTCTGCACCTCAGTCTCTAACCTCTGCTCTCTGCACCAGTCCTCCTTCATCCCAGTCTCAAACCTATGCTGTCTGTAAGATCCTTCTGCACACCTGTCTCCAAACTCTGCTCTCTGTAAAAGTACTTCTGAAAAGCAGTCTCAAAACTCAGCTCTCTGTAAGTGTCCTTCTGCATTTCAATCTTCAATCTTTGTCTCTGCAACACTCCTTCTGCAACCCAGTCTCCAAAATTAGCTTCGTGCAATAGATTTTCTGCACATGAGTCTTCAACCTGTGCTCTCTGTAAAAGTCCTACTGCACTCCAGTCTTCAACCTGTGCTTTCTGTAAAAGTCTTTCTGCACCTCAGTCTCCAATCTCTGCTTTCTATAACAATCCTTCTGCACCCCAGTCTCCAAAATCTGCTCTCTGCAACAATCCTTCTGCACCCAAGTCTCCAAAGTCTGCTCTCTGTAACAGTCTTTCTGCACCCCAGTCTCCAACATCTTGTCTCTGCAACAGTCCTTCAGTACCCAAGTCTCCAACATCTGGTCTCTGCATCAGTCCTTTTACACCCCAGTCCACAACTTTGGCTCTCTGCAACAGTCCTTCTACCCCCTAGTCTCGATACTCTGCTCGCCACAACGATCCTTCTGCACCCCAATCTCCAACCTCTGTTCTCTTCAACAGTTCTTCTGCACTCCAGTCTCAAACCTCTGCTCTCTGTAAGGGTCCTTATGCACCCCAGTATCCAACCTCTGCTTTCTGTATCAGTCGTTTTCCACCATAGTCTCGAAAATCTGCCCTCTGTAACCGTCCTTCTGCAACTCAGTCTGCAAACTCTGCTCTCTGCAACAGTCCTTCTGCACCTCAGTCTCCAACCTCTGCTCTCTGTAAGGGTCCTTCAGCACCCGAGTCTCCAACCTCTGCTTTCTGTATCAGTCCTTCTGCACCGCAGTCTCCAACCTCTTCTCTCTGTAACAGTGCTTCTGCACCTCAGTCTCCAAATTTTGCTCTCCTTAATATCTTTCTGCAACCCAGTATTCAAACTCTGTTCTCTGTACCAATCTTTCTGCACCCCAGTCTCCAAACTCTTCTGTCTGTAACAGGCCTTCTGCACCTTAGTCTCCGAACTCTGCTTTCTGAATCAGTCCTTCTTTACCCCAGTCTCCAACCTCTGGTCTCTGCAACGATCCCTCTGCACCCCAGTCTTCAACCTCTGCTTTCTCTATCAGTCCTTCTGCACTCAGTCTCCAACCTGTGCTCTGTAACTGTCCTTCTGCATTTCCATCACTAACGTCTACTATCTGCAACAGTCTTTCAGAACCCCAAACTTCAACCTCTGCTCTCTGCAACAGTCCTACATCCAAGTCTCCAACCTCTGCACTCTGCAACTTCTTCTCTTTGCAAAGGTCTTTCTGCACCTCAGTCTTCAACATCTACTCTCTGTAACAGTCCTTCTACACTCAGTCGCCAACCTCTGCTCTCTGTAAGATCTTTCTAAAAACCAGTCTCCAAACTTTGCTTTCTATAACAGTCCTTCTGCACCCCAGTCTCAAAATTCTGCAGTCTGTAAAACTCCTTCGGCACCCCAGTCTGCACCCTATGTTCACTGCAACGATCCTTCTACACCCAAGTCTCCAACCTCTGCTGGCTGCAACAGTTTTTCTGCACCCCAGTCCCCTACATCTGCTCTCTGCAACAGTTTTTCTAAACCTCATTCTGAAAACTCTGCTCTCTGAAAGAATCTTTCTGGACCCCAGTTTCCAACCTCTGCTCTCTCTGACAGTTTTTCGGCACCTCAGTCATCAACCTCTGCTCTCTGTAAGATCCTTCTGCAACCCCGTCTCCAAATTCTTCTCCCTGTAACGGTCCTTCTGCATCCCAGTCTCCAAACACTGCTTTCTATATCAGTCCTTCTGCACCATAGTCTCCAAAGTCTGCTCTCTGCTACACTCCTACTGAACCCCAGTCTTCATCATCTAATCTCTGCAACAGTCCTTCTGCACCCCAGTCTCCAACCTCTGCTCTCTGTAAGAGTCCTTCTGTACTGCAGATTCCAACCTCTGCTCTCTGTAATGGTCCTCCCTGTACCCCAGTCTCCAAACTCTGCTTTCTGTATCATTCCTTCTGCATCCCTGTCTCAATCCTCTGCTCTCTGTAACAGTCCTTTTGCACCTAAGTCTCCAACTTCTGCTCTCTGCAATAGTCCTTCTGTACCTAAATCTCCAACTTCTGCTCCATGCAACAGTCCTTCTGTACCTCAATATCCAAACTCTGTTCTATGTAACAATGCTTCTGCACCCCAGTCTTCAAATTCTGCTCTCTGCAAAGGTCCTTCTTCACCCCACTCTCCACCCTCTGCTCGCTGTAATATGCTTCTTTACCCCAGTGTCCAAACTCTACTCTCAGTAACACTTCTTCTGCACTGCAGTCTTTAAACTCTGCTCTCTGTAACAATCCTTCTGCACCTCAGTCTCCAAACTCTTCTCTCTGCAAAGGTCCTTCTGCAACCCTGTCTTAAACCTCTGTTCTTGCAATAGTCCTTCCACTCCCCAGTCTCCAATCTCTGCTCTTTGTAAAAGTCTTTTTGCACCCCAGTCTCCTATCTCAGCTCTTTGTAACGGTCCTTCGGCACCGAAGTCTCCAACCTATGCTTTCTTACCATTCGTGCACCCCAGTCTCCAAACTCTGCTCTCTGCAACAATCCTTCTGCACCCCAGTCTCCTACGTCTGCTCTCTACAACAGTTCTTCTACACTTAAGTCTCCAACCTCTGCTCTCTGTAAGATCCTTCTGTACCCCAGTCTCCACCTCTAGTGTCTTCAAGGATCCTTCTGCACCCCAGTCTCCAACCTATGCTGTCTTAAAGGGTCTTTTTGCACCTCAGTCGCCAACCTCTGTTCTCTGCAACAGTCCTTCTTCGCCCCAGTCTCCAAACTCTGCTCTCTGTAACAGTCCTTCTGCACCTCAGTCTTCAACCTCTGCTCTCTGAAATTGTCCATCTGCACCTCAGTATCCAACCTCTACTCTCTGTAACAGTTCTTATGCATCTCAGTATCCAAACTCTACTCTCTGGAAGATACATTTGCAAACCAATCTCCAAAATCTGCTCTCTGTAACAGTCCTTCTGCACCCCTTCTCCAAACTCTGCTCTCTGTAACAGGCTTTCTGCACACAAATCTCCAACCTCTGCTCTCTGCAACAGTCCTTCTGCACCACAGTCTTCAACATCTGCTCTCTGCATTAGTCCTTCTGCACCTCAACTGAAAATTCTGCTCTCTTCCACGATCCTTCTGCACCACAGTCTTCAACCTCTGTTCTCTGCAACAGTCCTTCTGCATCCCAGTCTCCAACCTCTGCTCTCTGTAACAGTCTTTCTGCACCTAAGTCTCCAAATTCTGCTCTCTGCAAGAGTCCTTCTGAAACGCTGTCTCTAACCTCTTCTGTCTGCAACAATAATTTTGCATCCCAGTCTCCAACATCTGCTTTCTGTATAAGTCCTGCACCCCAGTCTCCAAACTCTGCTCTCTGTAACAGTCCTTCTTCACCTCAGTCTCCAACCTCTGCTCTCTGTATCAGTCCTTCTGCACCCAAGTCTCCAAATTCTACTCTCTTTAACAGTCCTTCTGCACCTCATTCTCTAACCTATGCTCTCTGTAACAATCCTTCTGCACATCAGTCTCCAACCTCTTCTCTCAGCAACGGTTCTTATGCACCCCAGTCTCCAAGTTCTGTTCTCTGCAACAGTCCTTCTGCAATGCAGTCTGCAACATCTGCTCTCTGTAACAGTCCTGTAATGCAGTCTCAAACCTTTGCTTTCTGTAACAGGCCTTCTGCCCCCAAGTCTCCAAACTCTGCTCTCTTTAACAGTCCTTCTGCACCCCAGTCTCCAACCTCTGGTCTCTGTAAAAGTCTTTCTGCACCAAGTTTTCATAGGTCGCTCGCTGTATGATGCTTCTTCACCCCAGTCTCCCAACTCTGCCCTCTGTATCAGTCCTTCTCCACCTCAGTCTCCAACCTATGCTCTCTGTAAGATAATCCTGCACACCTGTTTCCAACCTCTGCTCTCTGTAACAGTCTTTCTGTAACGCAGTCTCCAACCTCTGCTTTATGCAACAGTCCTTTTGCACCCCAGTCTCCAAAGTCTGCTCTCTGCAGCAGTCCTTCTACAACCCAGTCTACAAACTCTGCTCTCTGCAACAGTCCTTCTACAACCTAGTCTCCATATACTGCTCACCCCTATAATCCTTCTGCACCCCAGTCTCGAACCCATGCTCTCTGTAACAGTCCTTCTGTACCGCAGCCACCAAACTCTTTTCTCCATGAGTGTCCTTATGTACTCCAGTATCCAACCTCTGCTTTCTGTATCAGTCGTTTTGAACCACAGTCTCCAAACTATGCCCTCTGTCTCAGTCCTTCTGCAACTCAGTCTGCAACCTATGCTTTCTGAAACAGTCCTCTTGAACCCCAGTCTCCATCCTCTGCTCTCTGCAAAAGTCCTTTTGCACACCAGTCTCCAACATCTGCTTTCTGCAACAGTTCTTCTCCACCCCAGTCTCCAACCTCTGCTGTTTTTAACAGTCCTTATGTACTGAAGTCTCCAACCACTGCTCTCTGTAAGGGTCCTTCTGCACACGAGTCTCCAATCTCTGCTTTCTGTCTTAGTCCTTCTGCACCCGAGTCTCCAACCTTTATTCTGTCCTTCTGCACCTTAGTCTTTAAATTCTGCTCTCTGCTACAGTCCTTCTTCACCCCAATCTCCAACCTCTACTCTCTGCAACAGTGCTTCTACACCCCAGACTAAAACCTCTGCTCTCTGCAACAGTTTTTCTGTACCCCAGTCTCCAACCTCTGCTCTCTTTATCAATCATTCTGCACCTTAGTCTCCAAGCTCTGCTCTCTGCAACGGTCCTTCTGCACCTCGGTCTCCAAACTCTACTCTCTGCAACAGTGCTTCTGCACCTCAGTCTACAACCTCTGATATCTGTAAGACCCTTCTGAAACCCAGTCTGCAAACTCTGCTCACTGAAACAGTCTTCCTGAACAACATCTCCAAACTCTGCTCTCTGTAACAATAATTATGCACCTCAGTCTCCAAACTCTGCTCTCTGCATAGGTGCTTCTGCACCCAGTCTTCAACCTCTGTTCTCTGCAACAGTCCTTCTGCACCCCATTCTCCAATCTCTGCACTCTTTAGCAGTCTTTTTGTACCGTAGTCTCCAAACTCTGCTCTCTTTATCCGTCCTTCTTCTTCCCAGTCTCCAAAATCTGCTTTCTCAATAAGTCTTTCTGAACCCACTCTCCAACCCACTCTTCTAACAGTCATTCTGCACCTCAGTCTCTAACCTCTGCTTTCTATAACAGTCCTCCTGCACCCCAGTCTTCAACCTCTGCTCTCTGCAACATTCATTTTGCACCCCAGTCTCCTACCTGTGCTCTCTGTATAAGTCCTTCTGCACATCAGTCTCCAACCTCTTCTCTCAGCAACGGTCCTTATGCACCCCAGTCTCCAAGTTCTGTTCTCTGCAACAGTCCTTCTGCACCTCAGTCTTTAATCTCTGCTCTCTGTCAGAGGCCTTCTGCACTCCAATCTCCAACCTCTTCTCTCTGTAACAGGCCTTCTGCACCCAAGTTTCCAAACTTTGCTCTCTGCAACAGTCTTTCTGAACCTCAGTCTCCATAATTCGCTCACTGTAAGATGCTTCTGCACACCAGTCTCCCAACTCTGCCCTCTGTATCAGTTTTTCTGCACCCCAGTCTCCAATCTCTGCTCTCTACAAAAGTTCTTCTGTACCTCAGTCTGAAAACTCTGCTCTCTGCAATTATCCTTCTGGACCCGAGTCTCCAAACTCTGCTCTCTGTAACAGTCCTTCTGTACCTCATTCTTTAACTTCTGCTCTGTATCAGTCCTGCACCCCTGTCTCCCACATCTGCTCTCTATAACTGTCCTTCTTCACCTCAGTCTTCAACCTCTGCTCTGTGTAAGAGTCCTTCTGCATCTCAGTATGGAAACTCTGCTGACTGCAATGATCCTTCTGTACCCCAGTCTCCAACCTCTGTTCTCTTCAACGATCCTTCTGAAACTCAGTCTCCAACCTCTACTCTCTCTAACAGTCCTTCTGCACCTCAGTCTCCAACATCTGCTCTCTTTAAAATCTTTCTGCAACCAATCTCCAAACTCTGCCATCAGTAACAGTCCTTCTGGAGCGCTTCTCCAAACTCTGCTCTCCATAACAGGCCTTCTGAACCGCAGTCTCCAACCTCTGCTCTCTTTAACAGTTCTGCTGCACCTCGGTCTACAAACTCTGCTCTCTGTAAAATCCTTCTGCAACCTTTTCTAAAAACTCTGCTCTCTGTAACAGTCCTTCTGCACCTCAGTCTCCAACCTCTGTTCTTTGCCACACTTCTTCTGCACCCCAGTCGCCAACCTCTGCTTTCTGTATCAGTCCTTCTTCTCCCCAGTCTACATACTCTGCTCTCTGTAACAGTCCTTCTGCACCTCATATCCAACTCTGCTCTCTGCAACAGTTTTTATGCACCCCAGTCTCCAACCGCTGCAGTCTGCAACATTCCTTCTGCACCCCAGTCTGCAACGTGTGCTCTGTGTAACAGTCCTTTTGCAGCAAAGTCTCCACCTCTGCTCTCTGCAACGATCTTTCTGTACCTCAGTCTTAAAACTCTCCTCTCTGCAACAATCATTCTGTACCCCAGTCTCCAACCGCTTGATCTGTAACAGTCCTTCTGCACTTCAGTCACCAACCTCTGCTCTCTGAAAAATTCTTCTGCACCCCAGTTTACAAAATCTGCTCTCTGTAATATTCCTTCTCCACGAAAGTCTTGAATCTCTGCTTTCTGCAAAGGTCCTGCTGCAACCCAGTCTCAAACCTCTGTACTCTGCAACAGTCCTTCTGCTCCTCAGTCTTCAAAGTCTGCTCTTTATAACAGTCCTTCTGCACCCCAGTCTCCAACCTCTGCTCTCTTCAACAGTCTTACTGCATCTCAGTCTCCAAACATCGCTCACTGTAAGATGCTTCTGCACCCCTGTATACCCAACTCTGCCCTCTGTATAAGTCCTTCTGGACCCCAGTCTCCAATATCTGCTCTCTGCAACAGTCCTTCTGCACCTCAGTCTCCAAACTATGCTTTCTGTATGATGTTCCTGCACCCCAGTATACAAGCTCTGCTCTCTGGAACAGTCCTTCTACACCCTAGTCTCCATAATCTGCTCTGCAACAGTCCTTCTGGACCCCAGTCTCCAATCTCTCCTCTCTATAACAGTCCTTTTGCACCTCAGTCTTCAATCTCTGCTCTCTGTAAAAGGCCTTCTACTCCCCGCTTTCCAACCTCTGCTCTCTGTAACCATCCCTCTGCACCCCAGTCTCCAATCTCTGCTCGCTGCAACAGTCCTAGTGCACCCCAATCTCCTACATTGTTATCTCTGCAACAGTTTTTCTGTACCTCAGT
>NW_027522607.1:0-41466 GCF_052094955.1 Ictidomys tridecemlineatus
CAGAAGTTGGAGACTGAGTTGCAGAAAGAATGTTACAGAGTGCAAAAGTTGGAGACTGGGGTGCAGAATTACTAATAAAAAGCAGATGTTGAAGACTGGGGTGCAGAAGGACCGTTACAGAGAGCAGAGGTGGGAGGCTGCAGCACAGAAGGACTGTTACATAGAGCAGAGTTGGAGACTAGGGTACAGAAGGACTGTTGCAGAGAGCAGATGTTGTAGACTGTGGTTCAAAAGAACTGTAGTAGAGAGCAGAGGGTAGAGAAATGGGGTGCAGCAGAAATGTTGCAGAGAGCAAAGGTTGGAAACAGTGGTGCAGGAGGACTGATTCAGAAAGCAGTGGTTGAGATTGGGGTACAGAAGGACTGTTGCAGAGAGCAGATGTTGAAGACTGCAGTACAGAAAGACTGTTATAGAGAGCAGATGTTGTTAGACTGGGGAGCTGAAGAACTGTTGCAGAGAACAGAGTTTGGAGACTGGGGTGCAGCAGGACCAGTGCAGAATCCAAAGGTTGTAGACTGTGGTGGAAAAAGAATGTTACAGAGAGCAGAGTTTGAAAAATGGAATGCGGAAAGATTTTACCGAGAGTTTGGAGACAGGGGTGCAGAAGGACTGTTGAGGAGACCAGAGGTTAGAGACTGAGGTGCAAAAAAACTGTTACAGAGAGTAGAGTTTGGAGATTGGGGTTCACAAGGCCTTTTACAGACAGCAGTGTTTGAAATCTGGGGTCCAGAATAACTGTCACAGAGAGCAGAGTTTTTAGACAAGTTTGCAGAAGGATATTAGAGAGAGCAGAGATTGTAGACCTAGGTGCAGCAGGAATGTTACAGAAAACAGAGGTTGGAGACTGGGGTGCAGAAGGCCTGTTACGGAGAGGAGAGTTGGGAAAAGGGGTGCAGAAGGACTGTTAGATAGGGCAGAGTTGGGAGACTGGGTTGCAGAAGGATCTTACAGACAGCCAGAGGTTGGAGTCTGGGGTGCAGAAGGATTGTTGCAGAGAGAAAAATTCACAGACTGAGGTGAAGAAGGATTGTTGAAGAGAGCAGATGTTGGAGACTGGGGTGCAGAAGGATCGTTACAGAGAGCAGAAGTTGGAGAATGGGGTCCAGAAGGACTGCTACAGAGAGCAGAGTTTGGAGACTGGGATGCAGAAGGCCTGTTACAGAGAGCAGAGTTTTAAGACTGGGGTGCAAAAGACTGTTACAGAGCGCAGAGTTTGGAGACTGGGTTGCAGAAGGATCTTCCAGAGAGCAGAGGTTTGAGACTGAGGTGCAGAAGGACTGTTTCAGAGAGCAGATGTTGGAGACTGAAGTACAGAAGGACTGTTGCAGAGAGCAGAGGTTGGAGACTAGGGGTACACAAGTACTTTTTCAGAGAGCAGAGGTTGGAGACTGTTGTTCAGAATGTCTGTTGTAGAGAGCAGAAGTTGGAGAATGGGGTGCAGAAGGACTTTTGCAGAGAGCAGAGGTTGGAGAGTGAGGTGCAGAAGGACGGATAAAGAAAGCAGAGGTTCGAGACTGACGTGCAAAAGGACCTTTACAGAGAGCAGAGTTTGGAGACTGTTGTACAGAAGGACTATTACAGAGACAAGAGTTTGGAGACCTGGGGAGCAGAAAAACTGTTACAGAAAGAAGTGGTTGTAAATTGGGTGCAAAAGGACCGTAAGAAAGACCAGAGTTTGGAGACTTTGGTATAGAAAAACTGTAACAGAGAGCAGAGGTTAGGTTGGAGACTGAGGTGCAGAAGGATAGATACAGAGAGCAGAGGTTTGAGACTGGGGTTCAGGAGGACTTACACAGAAAGCAGAGTTTGGAGACTGGGTTGCAGAATGACCATTCCGGAGAGCAGAGGTTGGAGACTGTGGTACAGAAGGACTATTACAGAGAACAGATGTTGCAGACTGGGGAGCAGAAGGACTGTTGCAGAGGACAGAGGTTGGTGACTGGGGTGTTTCAGGACATTTGCAAAAAGCAGAGGTTAAAGAATGGGGTGGAGAAGGAATGTTACAGAGAGCAGAGTTTGGATACTGGGGTAAGAATGATCTTACAGAGAGCAGAGCTCGGATACTTTGGTGCAGAAGGACTGTTGAAAAGAGCAGAGGTTGGAGACTGGGGTGGAGAAGGACTGTTGCAGAGAGCAGAGGTTGGAGACTGGGGTGCAGAAGGACTGTCACAGAGAGCAGAGTTTGCAGCCTGGGGTGCAGAAGGACTGTTGCAGAGAGAAGAGGTTGGAGACTGGGGTGCAGAAGGACTGTTGCAGAGAACAGAGTTTGGAGACTGAGGTGCAGAAGGACTGTTGCAGAGAGAAGAGGTTGGATACTGAGGTGCAGAAAGACTCTTAGAGAGAGCATAATTTAGAGACTTGGGTGCAGAAGGCCTAATACAGTAAGCAGAGATTGGAGTCTGGACTGCAGAAAACCGTTTACAGAGAGCAGAGTTTGAAGACTGCAGTATAGAAGGACTGTTGCAGAAAGCAGAGTTTGGAGACTGAGGTGCAGAAGGATAGATACAGGGAACAGAGGTTGGAGACTGAAGTTCAGAAAGACTGATACAGAAAGCAGAGTTTAGAGACTGGGGAGTAGAAGGACTGTTACAGAAATTAGAGTTTGGAGACTCAGGTGCAGAACGACTGTTACAGGAAGCAGAATTGTGAAATTGGGGTGAAGAAGTACTTTTACAGAGAGCAGATGTTGGGGACTGGGATAAAGAAGAATCATTGCAGAGAGAAGAGTTTGGAGACTGTTTTGCAGAAGGACTGTTACAGAGAGCAGAGTTTAAAGACTTGGTTTCAAAAGGATCTTACCGAGAGCAAAGCTGGGAGACTGAGGTGCAGAAGGACTGTTAGAGCGAGAAGAGGTAGGAGATTGAGGTGCAGAATTACTGTTACAGAGAGCAAAGGTTGGATACAGGGGTGCAGAAGCATCTTACAGAGAGCAGAATTTGGAGACTGAGGTGCAGAAGGACTGTTGCAGAGATCAGAGGTTGGAGAGTTGGGTGCAGTTGGATCATTGCAGAGAGCTGACGTTTGAGACTCTGGTGCAGAAGGATAGTTGCAGAGAGCAGATTTTGGAGACTGGCGTGCAGAAGGCCTGCTACAGAGAGAAGAGTTTAAAGACTGGCTTGCAGAAGGCCTGTTATGGAGAGGAGAGGTTTGAGACTAAGGTTCAGGTGGACTGTTACACAGAGCAGTGTTTAGAGACTGGGGTGCAGAAGGATCGTGCAGAGAGCCGAGGTTTGAGACTGAGGTGCAAGTGGACTGTTACAGAGAGCAGAAGTTGGAGGCTGACATATAGAAGGACTGTTACATAGAGGAGAGTTTGGAGACTCAGGTGCAGAAGGACTGTTATACAGAGCAGTGTTTGGTGAATGGGTTCCTGAAGGATCTTACCAAGAGCAGAGGTTGGAGACTGAGGTGCAGGTTTACTGTTACAGAGAGCAGAGATTTGAGACTGAGGTGTAGAAGGACTGTTACAGAGAGGAGAGTTTGGAGACTCAGGTGCAGACGGACTGTTACAGAAAGCAGAGTTTCTAAATTGGGCTTCAAAAAGACCATTACAGAGAGCAGAGGTTGGAGACTGCAGTATAGGTCTGTTACCGAGAGCAGAGGTTGGAGACTGGAGTGCAGAAAGACTCTTACATAGAGCACAAGTTGGAGACTGAGGTGAAGAAGAATAGATACAGAGAACAGAGGTTGGAGACTGGGGTTCAGACAGACTGATACAGATAGCAGAGATGGAGACTGGGGTGTAGAAGGATCGTTACAAAGAGCAGAGGTTAGAGACTGCGGCACAGAAAGACTGTTACAGAGAGCAGATCTTGGAGTCTGGGGAGCAGAAAATCTGTTGCAGAGAGCAGAAGTTGGAGACTGGGGTGGAGAAGGAATGTTACAGAGAGCAGAGTTGGGAAACTGGAGTGCAGAAAGATCTTACAGAGAGCAGAGTTAGGAGACTGTGGTGCACAAGGACTGTTGCAAAGAGCAGGCATTGGAGACTGGGTTCCAGAAGAATCTTTCAAGAGGGCAATTTTAAAAACTGGGGTGCATAAAGACTGTTACACAGAGCAGAGTTTGGTTATTGAGGTGCAGAAGGACTGTTACAAAGAGCATAGTTTGGAGACTTGGTTGCAGAAGGACTGTTACAGAGAGTAGAGTTTGGAGACTAAGGTTCAGATGGATCTTACATAGAGCAGAGTTTGGAGACTGGGGTTCAAAAGGACTGTTGCAGAGACAAGATGTTGGAGACTGGGGTGGAGAAGAATCGTTGCAGAGAGCCGAGGTTGGAGACTGCGGTGCAGAAGAATCGTTGCAGAGAGCAGATTTTGGAGAGTGGGATGCTACAGGGAGAAGAGTTTGGAGACTGGCCTACAGAAGGCCTGTTACAGAGAGAAGAGGTGGGAGACTGGGGTGGATCGTTGCAGAGAGCAGATTTTGGAGAGAGGCCTGCTACAGGGAGAAGAGTTTGGAGACTGGCCTACAGAAGGCCTGTTACAGAGAGAAGAGGTGGGAGACTGGGGTGGATAAAGACAGTTATAGAGAGCAGAGTTTAGAGACTGGGTTGCTGAAGGTTCTTACAGAGCGTAGAGGTTGGAGACTGAGGTGCAGGTGGACTGTTACAGAGAGCAGTGTTTGGAGACTGGGTTGCAGAAGTTTCGTGAAGAGAGCAGAGGTGTCAGACTGAGGTTAAGTAGGACTGTTACAGAGAACAGAGGTTGGAGACTGAGGTGCAGAACAAATGTACCCAGAGCACAGTTTGGATACTGGGGTGCAGAAGCACTGTTGCCAAGACCAGAAGTTTGAGACTGTCGTGGAGGAGGACCATTGCAGAGAGCAGAGGTTGGAGACTGTGGTGGAGAAGGAATGTTACAGAGAGCAGAGTTTGGAAACTGGGGTGTAGAAGGATCGTACAGAGAGAAGAGTTAGGAGACTGGGGTTCAGAAGGACTGTTGCAGAGAGCAGAGGTTGAAGACTGAGGTGCAGAAGGACTGTTACAGAAAGCAGAATTTAGAGACTGTGATGCACAGGGATCCTTGCAGAGATCAGAGTTTTCAGACTTATGTACACAAGGACCGTTGCAGAGACCAGATGTTGGGGACTGGGGTGCAGAAGGATCGTTGCAGAGAGCAGAGGCTAGAGACTGGGTTGAAATATGAACATTTCAGAGGTCAGAGTTTGGGAACTGAGGTGCAGAAAGATTGTTACAGAGAACAGAAGTTGATACTGGCTTGCAGAAGGACTGTTGCAGAGAGCAGAGTTTGGAGACAGGGTCACAAAAGGATCATACTCAGAGCAGAGGTTGGAGACTGAGGTGGAACAAGACTGTTATAGAGAGCAGAGTTTGGAGACTGGGGTGCAGAAGGATCGTTGCAGAGAACCAACTTTTCAGACTGAGGTGCAGAAGGACTGTTGGAGATTAAGAGGTTGGAGACTGGGGTGCAGAATGATCTTTGCAGAGAGCAGAGGTTTGAGACTGGGGTGCAGAAGGACTGTTACAGAGAACAGAGGTTGGAGACTGCGGTGCAGAAGCCTGTTATAGAGAGCAGAGTTTGGTGAAAGGATGCACAACGACTGTTACAGAGGGCAGACTTTGGAGACTGGGTTGCAGAAGAATCTTACAGAGTGCAGAAGTTGGAGACTGAGGTGCAGAAGGACTGTTACAGAAAGCAGAGTTTAGAGACTGTGGTTCACAAGAATCCTTGCAGAGATCAGAGTTTTCATACTGATGTACACAAGGACTGTTACAGAGAGCAGATGTTGGAGACTGGGGTGCAGAAAGACTGTTACAGGGAGTAGAGGTTGAAGACTGAGGTGCAATATGATCGTAGCAGAGAACAGCGTTTTAAGACTGAGGTACAGAAGCACTGTTGCAGAGACCACAGTTTGGAGACTGGGGCGCACAAGGACTGTTGCAGAGAGCAGTGCTTGGAGACTAGGGTGCAGAAGTCTTTTTATAGAGAACAGACTTTGGAGACTGGGGTGCAGAAGGCCTGTTACGGAGAGGAGAGTTGGGAGAAGGAGTGCAGAAGAACTGTTAGAGAGGGCAGAGTTGGGAGACTGCGTTGCAGAAGGATCTTACAGAGAGCAGATGTTGGAGACTGAGGTGTAGAATGATTGTTGCAGAGAGAAGAGTTTGAAGACTGGGGTTCAGAAGGCCTGTTACAGAGAGCAGGATTTGGAGACTGGGGTGCAGAAGGCCTGTTAAATAGAGCAGAGGTTGAAGACTGGGGTGCAGAAGGAATGTTATAGAAAGCAAAGATGGGAGACTGGGTGGCAGAAGTATCTTACAGAAAGCATAGTTTGGAGACTGAGGTGCAGGAGGACTGTTACAGAGAGCAGTGGATGGAGACTGGGGTTCAGATGGATCGTGTAGAGAGAAGAGGTTTCAGACTGAGGTGTAGATCGACTGTTACAGAGAGCATAGTTTGGAGACTGAGGTGTAGAAGGACTGTTACAGGGAGCAAATTTTGGAGACTGTGTTGCACAAATATCTTACAAGGATCTTACATAGAGCAGAGTTTGGAGACTGAGGTGAAGATCTTACATAGAGCAGAGTTTGGAGACTGTTAGAGAGAGCAGATGTTGAAGTCTGGGGTGCAGAAGGATTGTTGCAGAAAGCAAAATTTTCAGACTGAGGTTCAGAAAGACTTTTGCAGAGAGAAGATGTTGGAGACTGGGTGCACAAGGTTCGTTGCAGAGAGCAGAAGTTGGAGACTGCAGTACAGAAGGACTGTTGCAGAGAGCAGAGGTTGGAGACTAGGGTACAAAATAACTTTTTCAGAGAGCAGATGTTGGATACTGTTCTTCAGAAGGACTGTTGGAGAGAGCAGAAGTTGGATAATGGGTTGCAGAAGGACTTTTGCAGAGAGCAGAGGTTGGAGATTAAGTTCAGATGGACGGACAAAGAAAGCAGAGGTTGGAGACTGGCGTGCAAAAGGACCTTTACAGAGAGCAGAGTTTGGAGACTGCGGTACAGAGGGACTGTTACAGAGAGCAGATTTTGTAGACTGGGGAGCATAAGGAGTGTTGCAGAGTACAGAGTTTAGAGACTGGGGTGCAGCAGGACCGTTGCAGAAAGCAGAGGTTGGAGACTGGCGTGGAGAAGGAATATTACAGAGAGCAGAGTTTGGAAACTGGGGTCAGAAGGATCATTCAGAGAGCAGAGGTTGGAGACTAAGGTGCAGAAGGATCATTGCAGAGAGAAGAGTTTGGACACTGGAGTTCAGAAGGACTGTTGCAGAGAGCAGATTTTGGAGACTTAAGTTCAGAAGAACTGTTTAGAGAGTAGATGTTAGAGACTGGCGTGCAGAAAGACTCTTGCAGAGAGCAGAGGTTGAAGATTGAGGTGGAGAAGGACTGTTACCCAGAACAGAGTTTGGAAACTGGGGTGCAGAAGGACTGCTGGAGAGAGCAGAGGTTTAAGCCTGAGGTACAGAAGGATCATTGCAGAGAGCAGAGGTGGAGATTTGGCTGCAGAAGGACTGTTACACACAGCACATGTTGCAGACTGGGGTGCAGAAGGAATTTTTCAGACAGAAGAGGTTGGAGACTGGGGTAAATAAGAACTGTTGCAGATAGCAGAGTTTGGATATGAGGTGCAGAAGGACTGTTACAGAGAGCAGAGCTTTTAGACTGGGGTGCAGAAGGACTGATACAGAAAGCAGAGGTTGGAGACTTAGGTGCAGAAGGACTGTTGAAAAGAGCAGAGGATGGAGACTGGGGTGCAGAAGGCCTGTTACAGATATCTCAGCGTGGAAACTGGTGTGCAGAAGGATATTATAAAGAGCAGAGTTTGTAGACTGCAGTGTAGAAGTACTTAAAGAGAGCAGTTGTTGGAGAGTGAGGTGCAGAGGGACTGTTACAGAGAGTAGATGTTGGAGACAGAGGCACAGAAAGATTGTTACAGAGAGCAGAGTTTGAAGACTGGGGTTCAGAAGGACTGTTTCAGATACCAGAGGTTGGAGACTGGGGTGTACAAGGACTGTTGCAGAAACCAGAAGTTGAAATCTGGGGTGCTGAAGGACTGTTGCAGAGAGCAGATGTAGAAGACTGAGCTGTAGAAGGACTGTTACAAAGAGCAGAGGTTTGCGACTTGTGTGCAGAAAAAATGATACAGAGAGCAGAGTTTCGAGAATGGGGTACAGAAGGCCTGTTACAGAGAGCAGAGGTTAGAGACTGGGGTGCAGAAGGGCTCTTAGAGAGAGTAGAGTTTGGAGACTGGGTTGCAGAAGGATCTTACATAGAGAAGAGTTTGGAGACTGAGGTGCAGATGGACTGTTACGGAGAGCAGAGTTTGGAGTCTGGGGTGCTGAAGGATCGTTGAAGACAGCAGAGTTTCCGGACTGAGGTGCAGAAGGACTGTTGCAGAGATCAGATGTTGGAGTCTTGGGTGAAGAAAGACTGTTGCAGAGACCAGATGTTGGAGGCTGGGATGCAGAAGGATCTTTGCAGAGAGCAGAGGTTGGACACTGGGGTGCAGAAGAACTGTTACACAGAGCAGAGGTTGAAGACTGAGGTGAAGAAGGACTGTTACAGAGAGCAGATATGGGAGACAGGGGTGCAGAACTGATACAGAGCAGAAGTTGGAGACTGAGGTACAGAAGAACTGTTACAGAGAGCAGAGGTTGGAGACTCGGGTGCAGAATGATTATTGCAGAGAGCAGAGTTTTCAGATTTAGGTACAGAAGAACTGTTACAGAGAGCAGAGGTTGGAGACTCGGGTGCAGAATGATTTTGCAGAGAGCAGAGTTTTCAGATTTAGGTACAGAAGAACTGTTGCAGAGAGCAGCTTTTAATAATTGGTTTGCACATAGACTGTTGCAGCGAGTAGAGGCTGGAGACTGGGGTGCAGAGGGATCGTTGCAGAGAGCAGAGGTTGGAGACTGGTGTGAAGAAGAACTGATACAGAGAGCAGAGTTTGAAAACTGGGGTGCAGAAGGTCTTTTACAGAGAACCGAGTTTTGAGAGTGGGTTGCAGAAAGATCTTACATAGAGCAGAGGTTGGAGACTGAGGTGTAGAAGCACTGTAACAGAGAGTAGATGTTGGAGACTCAGGTGCAGAAGGACCATTGCAGAGAGCAGAGGTTGTAGACAGAGGTCTACAAAAGGATTGTTAGAGAGAGCAGATGTTGGAGACTGGGGTCTAGAAGGACTGTAGCAGAGAGCAAAGGTTTGAGACTAAGGTGCAGAGGGACAGTTACACAGAGCACAGGTTGGAGACTGGGGTGCAGAAGGACTGATACAGAAAGCAGAGGTTGGAGACTCGGGTGTAGAAGTACCCTTACAGAAGAGCAGATGTTGGAGAATGCAGTAGAGAAGGACTGTTATGGAGAGCAGAGGTTGGAGACTGGGGTTCAAAAGGATTGTTGCAGAGTGCAGAGGATAGAGACTGGGGTGCAGTAGGACTGTTGCAGAGAGCAGAGGTTGCAGACTGACTTGCAGAAGGACTGTTACAGAGGGAAGAGTTTTGAGACTGTGGTGAAAAATGACAGATACAGTTTGAAGACTGGGGTGTAGAAGGACTGTTGCAGAGACCAGAGTTTGGAGACTGGGTTGGAGAAAGACTGTTGCAGACAGTAGATGTTGGAGACTGAGGTGCAGAAGGAATGTTGCAGAGAGCAGAAATTAGAGACTGGGGTGAATATGGACTATTGCAGAGAGCAGAGGTTGCAGACTGAGGTGCAGAATTCCTGATACAGACAGCAGAGTTTCGAGAATGTAGTGAAAAAGGACTGATACAGAAAACAGAGGTTGAAGAATGTGGTGCAGAAGGACCCTTACAGAGAACAGAGTTTGGAGACTGCAGTACAGAAGGACTGTTACAGAGAGCAGAGGTTTTAGACTGGGGTGAAGAATAACTATTGTAGCGACCAGAATTTGAAGACTGGGGTGCAGAAGGACCATTGCAGAAAGCAGAGGTTGAAGACTGTGTTTCAGAAGGAACTGACAGAGAGAAGAGTTTGGACACTGAGGTGCATAAGGACTGTTGCAGTGTGCAGAGGTTGGAGATTGGGGCGCAGTAGGACTGTTGGAGAGAAAAGAGGTTAGAGTCTTAGGTACAGAAGGACTGTTACAGAGAGCAAAGGTTGGAGACTGGGGTGCAGAATGACTGATACATAACACAGAGTTTGGAGACTCGGGTGCAGAAGGACCGTTACAGAGAGCAAAGGTTAGAGACTGCGTTGGAGAAGGACTCTGTTACAGAGTACAGAGGTTGAAGATTGCAGTACAGAAGAACTGCTGTTGAGAACAACGTATGAGACTCGGGTGCAGAGGGACCATTGCAGAGAGCAGTGGTTGGAGAGTGCAGTACAGAAGGACTGTTACAAAGAGCAGAATTTGGAGACTGGGGTGGAGAAGAACTGTTGCAGAGAGCAGAGATTGCAGAGTGAGGTGCAGAAGGGCTTTTACAGAGAGCAGAGTTTGGAGACTGTGGTGCAAA
This sequence comes from Ictidomys tridecemlineatus, assembly GCF_052094955.1. NCBI lineage: Eukaryota > Metazoa > Chordata > Mammalia > Rodentia > Sciuridae > Ictidomys > Ictidomys tridecemlineatus. The sequence goes on from NW_027522607.1 coordinate 10,430, forward strand.
AGGACTAATAGAGAAAGCAGAGGTTTTAGACTGGCGTGAAGAAGGACCCTTACAGACAACAGAGGTTGAAGACTGTGGTACAAAAGAAGTGTTTTCGAGAACAAGGTTGGAGACAGGGGTGCAGAGGGACCATTGCAGAGAGCAGAGGTTGGAGACGTGGGTGCAGAAGGAAGGTTACAGAGAGCAGATGTTGGAAACTGGGCTACAGAATAATCTTACAGAGAGCAGAATATGGAGACTGGGTTGCAAAAAGACTGCTGCAGAATAGACGTTGGAGACTGGGGTGTAGAAGGATCGTTGCAGAGAACAGATTATAGAGACTGGGGTATAGAAGGACTGTTCCAGAGAGCAGAGATTGGAGACTGGGGTGCAGAAGGACTGTTGCAGAGAGAAGTTGTTGAAGACTGAGGTGCAGAAGGACTGTTTCAGAGAGCAGAGTTTGGAGACTTGGGTGCAGAAGGACTCATAATGAGAGCAGAGTTTGGAAACTGAGGTGCAGAAGGAAAGTTACAGAGAGCAGAGCTTGGAGACTGGGGTGCAGAAGGACTGATACTGAAAGCACAGGTGGGAGACTGGGGTCAAGAAGAACTGTTACAGAGAGCAGAGGTACGAGACTGCAGTACAGAAGGACTGTTACAGAGAGCAGATTTTGAAGACTGTGGTACAGAAGGGCTGTTGCAGAGAACAGAAGTTGGAGACTGGGGTGCATAAGGACCGTTGCTAAGAGCAGAGGTTGAAGACTGATGTGCAGAAGGATTGTTACAGAGAGTAGAGTTTGGAGACTTGGGTGCAGAAGGATCTTTCAGAGAGCTGAGGTTGGGGACTGGGGTACAGAAGCACTGTTGCAGAGAGCAGAGTTTAGAGACTTGGGTGCAGAAAGATCATTGCAGAGAGAAGAGGTTGGAGTCTCTAGTTTAGAAGGATCGTTGCAGAGAGCAGAGGTTGGAGACTGAGGTGCAGAAGGACTGTTACAGAGAGCAGAATTTGGATACTGGGGTGCAAGACTGATACAGAAATCAGATGTTGGAGCCTGGGGTGCAGAGAACAGAGGTTGAAGACAGGGGTGCAGAAGGATCATGGAAGAGAGCAGAGTTTTCAAACTGAGGTGCAGAAGGACAAATTCAGAGAGCAGATGTTGAAGACTGGGGTGCAGAGGGGCTGTTGCAGAGAGTAGAGGTTGGAGACTTGTGTGCAGAAGGACTGTTTCAGAGAGGAGATGTTGGAGACTTGGGTGCAGAAACCCTATTACAGAGAGCAGAGTTTGGAGAAGGGGTGAAGAAGAACCGTTGCACAGAGCAGATGTTGTAGATTTGGATGCAGAAGGCCTGTTAAAGAGAGAAAAGGTTGAAGACTGGGGTGCACAAGGAGAAATGCAGAGATCAGAATTTGGAGACTGAGGTGCAGCAGGACTGTTGAGGAGCAGAGGTTGGAGACTTGGGTGTAGAAAGACTGTTGCAGAGAGCAGAGGTTGTATATTGGGATGCAGAAGGACTGTTGCAAAGAGCAGAATTTCAAGACTAAAGTTCATAAGTGCTGTTACAGTGAGCCGAGTTTGGAGACTTGAGTGCAGAAGGACTGATACAGAAAGCAGTGGTTGGTGTCTGGGGTGTAAGAGGACAGTTACAGTGATCAGAGGTTTGATACTGCAATACAGAGTGACTGTTACACAGAGCAGACGTTGGAGAGTGGGGTGCAGAAGGACAGTTACAGAGAGCACAGTTTTGAGACTGAGGTGAAGAAGAAATGTTGCAGAGAGCAGAGTTTGGAGACTGGGGTGCAGAAGGACTTTTGCAGAGAGCTGAGGTTTGAGCCTGAGGTGCAGAAGGAAAGTTGCAGAGAGCAGAGTTTTGAGAATGCGGAACATTAGGACTTTTACAGAGAGTAGAGTTTGGAGACTGGGGTGCAGAAGGAATGTCACAGAGAGTAGAGTTTGGAAACTGGGTTGCAGAAGAATCTTATAGAGAGCAGAGGTTGGAGCCTGTGGTACAGAAGGACTGATGCAGAGAGCAGACGTTGGAGACTGGGGTGAAGAAGGATCACTGCAGAGAGTAGAGGTTGGAGACTTTGGGGTAGAATGACTGTTGCAGAGAGCAGAGGTCTGAGACTGGGGTGCAGAAGGACTGTTGAAGAGAGCAGAGGTTGGAGACTGAGGTGCAGAAGGACTGTTACAGAGAGCAGAAATTGGAAACTGGGGTGCAGAAGAACTGGTACAGAAATCAGAGTATGGAGACTGGGTTGCAGAAGGACCTTTAAAGAGAGCAGAGGTTGGAGTCTGGGGTGCAGAAGGACTTTTGCAAAGAGCAGAAGTTGGAAACTGTGGTGGAGAAGGAATGTTGTAGAGAGCAGATGGTGGAGACTGAGGTGCAGAAAAACTGGTACAGAGAGCAGAGGTTGAAGCCTGGGGTGCAAAAGGACTGATACAGAAATCAGATTTTGGAGACTGGGTTGCAGAAGGACCGTTATAGTGAGAAGAGTTTGGAAACTGCAGTACAGAAGGACTGTTTCAGAGAGTAGAGGTTGGAGACTAGGGTGGAGAAGGACTGTTGGAGAGATCAGATATTGGGAACTTGGGTGCAGAAGGACTGTTGCAGAGAGAAGGTTGGAAACTCGGTTGCAGAAGAACTGTTGCAAGGAGGAGAGGTTCGAGATTGGCGTGCAGAGACTGTTGCAGAGAGCAGATGTTGGAGACTAGGGTGGAGAAAGACTTTTGCAGAGAGAAGAATTTGGAGACTGAGGTGCAAAGGACTGTTACATAGAGCAGAGGTTAGATCCTTGAGTGCAGAAGGACCGTTACAGAGAGTAGAGGTTGGAGACTGGGGTGCAGAATAACTTTCCTAGAGAACAGAGTTTGGAGACTGGGGTGCACAAGGACCATTGCAGAAAGAAGAGTTTGGAGACTGGGTTTCAAAAGGATCTTACAGAGAGAAGAGGTTGGAGTCTGAGGTGCAGAATGAAAGTTACAGATAGTGGGGGTTGGAGACTGGGGTTCAGAAAAACTGATAGAGAAAGCAGAGTTTGGAGAATCGGGTGCACAAGGATCATTACAGAGAGCAGAGGTTTGAGACTGCAGTACAGAAGGTCTGTTGCAGAGAGCAGATTTTTGAGACTGGGTTGAAGAAGGAGTGTTGAAGAGAGCATGGTTGAAGACTAGGGTTCAGAAGGGCTGTTGCAGAGAGAAGAGGTTGCAGAGTTAGGTGGAGAAGGACCATAACTGAGAGCAAAGTTTAAAGACTGTACTGCAGAAGGACTGATACAGAAAGAAGAGGTTGGAGACTGGGGTGAAGAAGGACCCTTACAGAGAACAGAGGTTGAAGACTGTGGGGCAGAAGAACTGTTTTGGAGAACAGAGTTTGGAGACTGGGGTGCAGAAGGAACGTTGCACATTGCAGAAGTTTGAGATCTGGGTGTAGAAGGCCTGTTAAAGAGAGAAAAGGTTGGAGACTGGGGTGCACAAGGACTGTTACAGTGAGCAGAGTTTGGAGACTGGGTAGTAGAAGGATCTTACAGAGAGCAGAGGTTTGAGACTGACGTGCAGAGGGAGTGTTACATAGAACAGAGTTTGGAGGCTGGGGTGCAGAAGGATCGTTGCAGAGAGCAGAGTATTCAGACTGAGGTGCAGAAGGACTATTGCAGACAGCTAATGTTCGAGACTGGGGTGCAGAAAGACTGTTGCTGAGAGAAGAGTTTGGAGACTTGGGTGCAGAATGATCATTCCAGAGAGCAGAGATTGTAGACTGGGGTGCAGAACGCTTGTTACAGATTGCAGAATTTGGAGAAGGGTGCAGTAGGACTGTTGTAGAGAGTTTGGGGATTGGGTTGCAGACGAATCTTACAGACAGCAGAGGTTTGAGTCTGAGGTGCAGAAAGACTGTTACAGAGAGTAGAGGTTGGTGACTGAGTTGCAGAAAGACCAATGCAGAGAGCAGAGTTTGGAGACAAAGGTACAGAAAGACTGTTGAAGAGCATAGGTTGGAGACTTGGGTGTAGAAGGACTGTTGCAGAGAGCAGAGGTTGTAGATTGGGGCTCATTGAAACTGTAGCAGAGAGCAGAATTTGAAGACTGAGGTTCTTAAGGACTGTTACAAAGAGCAGAATTTGGAGACTTGAGTGCAGAAGGCCTGATGCAGAAAGCAGAGGTATGAGTCTGGCTTGCAAGAGGACAGTTACAGAGAGCAGAGGTTGGAGACTGCAGTACAGAAGGACTGTTACACAGAGCATAGGTTGGAGAGTGGGGTGCAGAAGGACAGTTACAAAGAGTACAGATTTGAAACTGGGGTAAAGAAGATATGTTGCAGAGAGCAGAGTTTGGAGACCGGGGTGCAGAAAAACTCTTCCAGAGAGCAGATTTTAGAGACCGGGGTGCAGAGGGACCATTACAGAAAACAGAGGTTTCATACTGTGGTACAGGAGGACTGTTAAAGGGAGCAGAGGTTGGAGACTGGGGTGCAGAATAACTGTTGTAGAGAACAGAGTTTAGAGAGTGGGGTGCAGATGGACACTTGCAGACAGCAGAGGTTGGAGACTGGGTTTCAGAAGGATTATATAGAGAGCAGAGTTTGGACACTGAGATGCAGAAGGACTGTTGCAGAGAGCAGAGATTTGAGATTGGGGCGCATTAGGACTGTTGCAGAGTGCAGAGGTTGGAGTCTGAGGTTCAGAAGAACTGTTAAAGAGAGCAGAGTTTTGAGACTGGGGTGCAGAAAACCGTTAGAGAGAGCAGAGGTTAGAGACTGAAATACAGAAGGACGGTTACAGAGAGCAGAGATTGGAGACTGGGGTGAAAAGACTGTTGTAGAGAGCAGATTTTGGAGACTGGGGTGCAGACGGACTGTTGCAGAGATAAGAGGTTGCAGAGTGAGGTGCAGAAGGACTGTTACAGAGAGCAGAGTTTGGCGACTTTCGTGCAGAAGGACTGATACAGAAAGCAGAGGTTGGAGAATGGGGTGCAGAAGGAACCTTACAGAGAACCAGAGGTTGAAGACTGCGGTACAGAAGAACTGATGTAGAGAACAAGGTTGGAGACTGGGTGCAGAGGGACCATTGCAGAGAGTAGACGCTGTAGACTGGGGTGCAGAAAGATTGTTGCAGAAAGCAGACGTTAGAGACTGGGGTGCAGAAGGATTTCACAGAGAGCAAAATTTGGAGACTGAGGTGCAGAAGGACTGACGGAGAGAGCAGAGGTTGGATACTGGGGTGCAGAAGGACTGTGCAGAGTGCAGTGTTTGGAGACTGGGGTGCAGAAGGACTGTTGTAGAGAGCAGAGGTTGGAGATTGGGGTGCAGAAGGACTGTTACAGAGAGCAGAGGTAGAAGCATGGGGTGCAGAACGATGGATACAGAAAGCAGAGTTGGGAGACTGGGGTGCAGAAAAACCGTTACAGAGAATAGAGTTTGTAGACTGCGGAATAGAAGGACTGTAAAAGAGAGCAGAGGTTTGAGACAGGTGTGCAGAAGGATATTACAGAGAGCAGAGGTTGGAGACTGTGGTGCAGAAGGATCGTTGCAGAGAGAAGAGTTTGGAGACTGAGGTGCAGGAGGCCTGTTACAGAGAGCAGAGCTTGGAGACTGGGGTGCAGAAGGCCTGTAACATAGAGCACAGTTTGGAGACTGGGTGGCAGAAGGATCTTACAGAGAGCAGAGGTTGTTGAATGAGGTGCCAAAGGACTGTTACAGAGAGCAGAGGTTGGAGACTGGGGTCGAGAATGATCATTGCAGAGAGAAGAGTTTTAAGAACGGTGTTTAGAAGGACTGTTGCAGAGAAAAGAGGTTGGAGAGTTGGGTGCAAAAGGATCGTTACAGAGAGCAGAGGTTGGAGACTGGGGGTGCCAAAGGACTGTTACAGAAAGCAGAGTTTTGAGACTGGTTTACAGAAGGATATTACAGAGAGCAGAGGTTGGAGACTGAGGTGCAGAAGGACTGTTACAGAGAGTAGATGTTGAAGACTGTGGTGCAGAAAGACCTTTGCAGAGAGCAGAGGTTGGAGACTGAGGTAGAGAAGGACTGTTGATGAGTGCAGAGGTTGGAGACTTGGGTATAGAATGATTGTTACAGAGAGCAGAGGTTAGAGACTTGAGTGCAGAAGGACTGATACAGAAAGCAGAGTTTGGAGGCTGGGGTGCAGAAGGACTGTTGAAGAGAGTAGAGGTTTGAGACTGGTGCAGAAGGACTATTGCACAGAGCAGAGGTTTGAGACTGGTGTGCAGATGGACAGTTGCAGGGAGTAGAGGTTTGAGATTGGGGTGCAGAAGGACTGTTGAAGAGAGCAGAGTTTTGAGACTGGGGTGAAGAAGGAATGTTGCAGAGAGTAAAGATTGGAGATTGGGGTGCTGAAGGACTGATGCAGAGAGCAGAGTTTGGAGACTGAAGTGCAGAAGGACTGTTACGGAGAACAGAGGTTGGAGACTCTGGTTCAGAAGGACTTATACAGAAAGAAGAGGTTGGAGACTAGGTTGCAGAAGGACTGTTACAAAGAGCAGAGGTTGGAGAATGGGGTGGCAAAGGAATATTGTAGAGAGCAGATGTTGTCAACTGGGGTGCAGAAGGACTGTTGCAGAGAGCAGTGTTTGGAGACTGGGGTGCATAGGACAATTGCAGAGAGCAGAGGTTGCAGACTGAGGTTCAGAAGGACTGTTAAGAGAGCAGAGTTTGGAGACTGTGGTGCAAAAGGACTGATACAGAAAGCAGAGGTTGGAAACTGGGGTGCAGAAGGACTCTTAAAGAAAACAGAGTTTGGAGACTGCAGAACAGAAGGACTGTTACAGAGAGCAGAGTTAGGAGACTGGGGTGCAGAAGAAGTGTTGAAGAGAACAGAGGTTGAAGACTTTGGTGCAGAAGAATCATTGCAGAGACCAGAGTTTGGAGACTGGGGTGCAGAACACTGATACAGAAATCAGAGGTTGGGGACTGGGGTGCAGAAGGACCGTTACAAAGAGCAGATGTTGGAGACTGAGGTGTAGAAGGACTTTTACAGAGAGCATAGTTTGAATAGTGGGTTGCAGAAGGATGTTACAGAGAGCAGAGGTTGGAGACTAAGGTGCAGAAGGATTGTTACAGCGAGCCTAGGTTGGAGACTGGGGTGCAGAAGGACTGATACCTAAAGCAGAGGTTGGATACTCGGGTGCAGAAGGACCCTTACAGAGAGCAAAGGTTGGAGACTGAGATGCAGATGGACTGTTGCAGAGAGCAGAGGTTGCAGACTGAGTTGCGAAAGGACTGTTACAGCAGGCAGAGTTTCGAGACTTTGGTGGAAAACGACTGATACAGAAAGCAGAGGTTGGATACTGGGGTGCATAAAGACCCTTACGGAGAACAGAGGTTGGAGACTGCGGTACAGAAGGACTGTTACAGAGAGCAGAGTTTGGAGACTGGGGTGCAGAAAAACTTTTGTAGAGAACAGGTGTTGGAAATGGGTTTTAGGAGTATCGTTTGGGCGAGCAGAGTATGGAGACTGGGGTGTAGAAGGACTGTTGCAGAGAGCAGAAGTTGTAGAGTGGGGTGTAGAAGGACTGTTGCAGAGAGCAGATGTTGGAGACTTGGGTGCAGAAAGACTGTTGCATAAAGCAGAGGTTGGAGACTGAGGTGCAGAAGGACGGTTAGAGAGACCAGAGGTTGGAGACTCGGGTGCAGAAGGACTTTTACAGAGAGCAGACGTTGGAGACTGGGGTGCAGAAGGATCGTTGCAGAGAGCAGAATTTGGAGACTGGGGTGTAGAAGAATCGTTAAAGAGAGCAGATTTTGGAGACGGTAATGCAGAAGGACTTTTACAGAGAGCAGAAGTTGAAGACGGGTGTGCAGTAGGACATTTAAAGAGAGAAAATGTTGGAGACTGATGTGCAGAAAAACTGTTGCAGAGAGCAATGTTTGGAGACTGGGGTGCAGAAGGAGTGTTTCAGAGAGCAGAGGTTGCAGACTGAAGTACAGAAGAACCCTTACAGAGACCAAGTTTGGAGACTGCGGTACAGAATGACTGTTACAGAGAGCATAGGTTGGAGATAGGTGTTCAGAAAGATCTTACAGACAGCATAGGTTGGAGACTGGGGTGCATAAGGACTGTTGCGGAGAGCAGAGGTTGGAGACTGGGGTGCAAAAGGCCTGTTACGGAGAGCAGTGCTTGGAGACTGAGGTGCAGAAGAATCGTTGCTGAGAGCAGAGTTATCAGACTGAGGTGCAGAAGGACTGTTACAGACAGCAGATGTTGGAGACTGGGGTGCAGAAGCCCGGTTACAGAGAGCAGAGGTTTTAGACTAGGTTGGAGAAGGACTGCTGCAGAGAGTTGAGGTTGGAGACTGAGGTGCATAAGGAGTGTTACAGAGAGCAGAAGTTGGAGACTGGGGTGGCAGAAGGACGGATACAGAAAGCAGAGCTTGATGACTGGGGTGCAAAGGGACTGTTGCAGAGAGCAGAGGTTGGAGACTGAGGTGGGGAACGACTGTTGCAGTGAGAAGATGTTAGAGACTGGGGTGCAGAAGGACTAGTGCAGAGAGCAGAGATTGTAGACTGGTCTGCAGAAGGAGTATTGAAGAGAGCAGAGGTTGCAGACTGAGGTGCAAAAGGACTGTTACAGAGACTAGAGTTTGGAGAATGTGGTGCTGATGGACTGATACTGAAACCACGGTTGAAGACTGGGGTGCAGAAGGACCCTTTTGAGAACAGAGATTGGAGACTCTGGTACAGAAGGACTGTTACAGAGAGAAGAGGTTGTAGACTGGGGTGCAGAATAATTGTTGTAGAGAACAGAGTTTTGAGACTGTGGTGCAGAAGGACCATTGCAAATAGCAGAGGTTTGAGACTGGGTTTCAGAAGGATTATATGGAGAGCAGAGTTTGGACACTTAGGTGCAGAAGCACTGTTGCAGAGAGCAGAGGTTGGCAATTGAGGTGCAGTAGGACTGTTGCACAGAGCAGAGGTTAAAGTCTGAGGTACAGAAGGACTGTTACAGAGAGCAGAGTTTAGAGACGGGGTGCAGAAGGACTGATACAGAAAGCAGATTTTTGAGACTCGGATGCAGAAGAGCCATTTCAGAGAGCCGAGGTTGGAGACTGCAGTACAGAAGGACGGTTACAGAGATAAATGGTTGGAGACTGGGTTGGTAAAGGACTGTTGCAGAGAGCAGATTTTGGGGACTGGTGTGCAGAAGGAATTCTGCAGGAAGCAGAGGTTTAAGACTGGGCTGCAGAAGGACTCTTGCAGAGAGCAGTGGTGGCAGAGTGAGGTGCAGAAGCACTGATACAGAGAGCAGAGTTGGAGACTGTGGTGCAGAAGGACTGATACAGAAAGCAGAGGTTGGAGAATGGGGTGCAGAAGGACCCTTACAGAGAGCAGAGTTTGGAGACTGATTTGCAGAAGGACGTTACAGAGAGCAGAGGTTGGAGACTGGGGTAAAGAAGGAATGTTGCAGAGTGCAGTGTTCGGAGACTGGGTTGCAGAAGGACTGTTGCAGAGAGCAGAGGTTGGAGACTGGGCTGCAGAAGGGCTGTTACAGAGAGCAGAGGTTGAAGACTTGGGTGCAGAAGGACTGATACAGAAAGCAGAGTTTGGAGACTGGGTTGCAGAAGGACTGTTGAAAAGAGCAGAGGTTGGAGACTTGGGTGGACGAGGACTGTTGTAGAGAGCAGATGTTGGAGACTGGGGTGCAGAATTACTATTGCAGAGAGCAGAGGTTGGAGACTGGGGTGCAGGAGGACTATTGCCAAGAGCAGAGGTTGCAGACTAAGGTGCAGAAGGACAGTTACAGTGAGCAGAGTATGGAGACTGTGGTGCAGAAGGATTGTTACAGAGAGCAGATTTTGGAGACTGGGGTGCAGAAGGACCTTTGCAGAGAGCAGAGGTTGGAGATGAGGTGCAGAAAGACTGTTATAGAGAGCAGAGGTTCGAGACTGGGGTGAAGAAGTACTGATACAGAGAATAGAGTTTGGAGACTGCAGTACATCAGGACTGTTACAGAGAGCAGAGTTTGCAGACTGCGGTGCAGAAGGACTGTTTCAGAAAACAGATGTTGGAGACTGGTGTGCAGAAGGACTGTTACGAAGAGCAGATTTTTGGAGACTGTTGTTCAGAATTAGTGTTACATAGAGTAGAGGTTGGAAACTGGGCTGCAGAAGGATCTTACAGAGAGTAGAGGTTGGAGACTAGGGTGCAGAAGGACTGTTGCAGAGAGCAGAGGTTGGAGACAGGGGTCTAGAATGATCGTTGTAGAGAGATGAGTTTTGAGACTGGGATTCAGAAGGCCTGTTAAAGAGAGCAGTTTTTGAAGAATTGGTTGCAGAAGGACTGTTATAGAGAGGAGAGTTAGGAGACTGGGTGGCAGAAAGATCTTCCAGAGAGCAGAGTTTGGAGACCGAGGTGCAGAAGGACGGTTACAGAGAGAAGTGGTTGAAGACTGGGATCAGAAGCATCATGCGGAGAGCAAAGGTTTCAGACTGAGATGTAAAAGGACTGTTACAGAGAGCAGAGGTTGGAGACTGAGGTGCAGAAGGAGTGTTACAGGGAGCAGATTTTAAAGACTGTTTTCCAGAAGGATCTTACATAGAGCAGAGTTTGGAGACTGAGGTGCAGAAGGATTGTTGCAGAGAGTAGATTTTTTAGAATAAGATGCAGAAGGACAGTTGCAGAGAGCAGATGTTAGAGACTGGGGTGAAGAAGGACGGCTACAGAGAGAAGAGATTGGAAACTAGCTTGCAGAAGGCCTGTTACAGAGAGCAGAGTTTTGAGACTGGTTTGCAGAAGGACTGTTACAGAGATCAGAGTTTTGTGACTGGGTTTCAGAAAAATCCTACAGAGAGCAGATGTTGGAGAGTGAGGTGCAGAAGGACTGTTGCAGAGATCAGAGTTTGGAGAATAGGTTACAGAAGGACTGTTGCAGAGAGTAGATATTTGAGACTGTTGTTCAGAAGGACTGATGCAGGTGCAGGTGGATTGTTACAGAGAGCAGTGGGTGGAGACTTGGGTGCAGAAGGATCTTGGAGAGCAGAGGTTTCAGACTGAGGTGCAGAAACACTGTTACAGAGAGCAGAGGTTGGAGGCTGAGGTGTAGAATGACTGTTACAGAGAGCAGAGTTAGGAGACTGGGGTGCAGGAGGACTGTTACAGAAAGCATAGGATGGAGACTTAGGTGCAGAAGGATAGATACAAAGAGCAGATGTTGGAGACTGTGGTTCAGAAGGACTGATTCAAAAAGCAGAGGTTGGAAACTGTTTTGCAGAAGGACCGTTACAGAGAATAGAGGTTAGAAACTGCGGTACATAAAGTCTGTTACAGAGAGCAGATCTCGGAGACTGGGGAGCAAAAAGACTGTTGCAGAGGACAGAGTTTGGAAACTGCGGTGGAGAAGAAATGTTAAAGAGAGCAAAGTTTGGAAACTGGAGTGTAGAAGGATCTTACAGAGAGGAGAGTTTGGAGATTGTGGTGCAGAAGGACTGTTGCAGAGAGGAGATGTTGGAGACTGGGGTCCAGAAGGTTCGTTCCATAGAGCAGAGTTTGGAGACTGGGGTGCAGAAGGACTGTTGCAGAAAACAGATGTTAGAGACTGGCGTGGAGAAGCACTGTTGCAGAGAGCAGATTTTAGAGACTGGGGTGCAGAAGGACTGTTACAGAGAGCAGCGTTTGGAGACTTGGGTGCAGAAAGACTGTTACAGAGAGCAGAGGAGAGGTTGGAGACTGGGAAGCAGATGGCCTGTTACCGAGAGCAGAGTTTGGAGACTGGGGTTTAGAAGGCCTGTTCCTCAGAGCAGAGTTTGGGGACTGGGGTGCAGAAGGACTGTTGCAGAGAGTAGATGTTGGAGCCTGGGGTACAGAAGGATCATTGCAGAGAGCAGAGGTTGGAGACTTGTGTGCAGAAGGACTCTTACAGAGAGCAGAATGTGGTGAATTGGTTGAAGAAGGCCTGTTACAGAGAGCAGAGTTTGGAGACTGGGGTGCAGACGGACTTTTAGAGAGAGCAGAGTTTGGAGACTGAGGTGGAGAAGGACCGTTGCAGAGAGGAGACTTGGAAACTGAGGTTCAGAAGGATTGATACAGAGGGAAGAGGTTGGAGACTGGGTTGGAGAAGAACTGATAACAGAAAGCAGAGGTTGGAGACTCTGGTGCACAAGGACCCTTACAGAGAGCAGAGGTTAGAGACTGCAGTACAGAAGGACTGTTACAGAGAGCAGAGGTTGGAGACTGGGCTGGAGAAGACCTGTTTCAGAGAGCAGATGTTGGAGTCTGGGGTGCAAAACGACTGTTCCAGAGAGCAGAGGATGGAGACTGGGCTATAGAAGGACTGTTGCAGAAAGCAGAGTTTGGGGACTGTGGTTCAGATGGATCTTACAGGGAGCAGAGTTTGCAGACTGGGATGCAAAAGGACAGTTGCAGAGAGCAGATGTTGGAGACTTGGGTGGAGATGAATCGTTGCAGAGAGAAAAGGTTGGAGACTGGGGTGCAGAGGGCTATTACAGAGAGCAGAGTTTGGAGACTGTTTTGCAGAAGTCCTGTTACAGAGAGCAGAGGTCGGAGACTGTTCAGCAGAACGACTGTTACAGAGTGCAGAGTTTAAAGACTGTGTTGCAGAAGGATCATAAAAAGAGCATAGTTGGGAGAAAGAGGTGCAGAAGGACTGTTACAGAGAGCAGAGGTAGGAGACTGGGGTGCAGAAGGGTCATTGCAGAGAGCAGAGTTTTTATACTGAGGTGCAGAAGAACTGTTGCAGAGAGCAGATGTTGGTAACTAGGGTGCAGTAGGACTGTTGTAGAGAGCAGAGTTTGGAGACTGAGGTGCAGAAGTCCTGTTACAGAGAGCAGAGGTTGGACACGCGGGTGCAGAAGAACTGTTACAGAGAACAAAGGTTGGAGACTGGGGTGCAGAAGGATTGTTGCAGAGAGCAGCGGTTGGAGACTGGTGTGCAAAAGGCCTTCTACAGAAAGCAGAGATTGGAGACTGGCGTGCAGAAGGCCTGTTACAAAGAGGAGAGTGTGGAGACTGGGTATCTGAAGGATCTTATAGAGAGCAGAGTTTGGAGACTGAGGTGAAAGTGGACTGTTACAGGGAGCAGTGGTTGGAGACTGGGGTGCAGAAAGATCGTGCAGAGACCAGAGGTTTCAGACTGAGGTGCAGAAGGACTGTTACAGAGAGTAGAGCTTGGAAACTGAAGTGTAGACGGACTGTTATAGAGAGCAGAGTTTGGAGACTGAGGTGCAGAAGCACTGTTACATAAAGCACAGGTTGGCAATTCGGGTGCAGAAGGACCGTTACAAGGACCAGAGTTTGGAGACTGCAGTATAGAAAAAATGTTACAGAGAGCATAGGTTGGAGACTCGGGTTCAGAAAGAATGTTACTGAGAGAACAGGTTGGAGACTGAGGTGTAGAAGGATAGATACGGAGAGCAGAGGTTTTAGACTAAGGTTTAGAAGGACTGATACAGAAAACAGAGTTTGAAGACTGGGCTGCCGAAGGACTTTTGCAGAGAGCAGAGGTTGGAGACTTAGGTGCAGAAGTCCTGTTACATAGAGCGGAGGTTGGAGGCTGGGGTGCAGAAGGATCGTTGCAAGGAGCAGAGCTTAAAGTCAGGGGTGCAGAATAATCTTTCAGAGAGCAGAAGTTGGAGACTAAGGTGCAGAAGGACTGTTTCAGAGATTAGAGGTTGGAGACTGGGGTGCAGTAGGATCATTGCGGAGAGCGGAGGTTGGAGACAGGTTTGCAGAATGATCGTTTTATAGAGCAGAGTTTGAAGACTGGCGTGCAGAAGGCCTGTTACAGAGAGGAGAGGTTAGAGACTGGGGTGCAGAAGGACTATTATAAAGAGCAGAGTTTGGAGACCGGGTTTATTTAGGATTTTACAGAGAGCAGAGGTTGGAGATTGAGGTGCAGGGAGACTGTTACAAAGAGCAGTGGTTGGAGACTAGGGTGCAGAAGAATTGTGGAGAGCAGAGGTTTCAGACTAGGTGCAGGTGGATATTTACAAAGAGCAGTAGTTGGAGACTGGTGTGTAGAAGGACTGTTACAGAGAGTAGAGTTTGGAGACTCAGGTGCAGAAAAAGTGTTACAGGAAGCAAAGTTTAGAAATTGGGGTGCAGAAGGACCGTTACAGAGAACAGAGTTTGGAGACTGCGGTACAAAACAGTTACTGAAAGCAGATGTTGGAGACTGGGGTGCAGAAAGACTCTTACATAGAGCAGAGTTTGGAGACTGGGGTGCAGAAGGATCTTTCAGAGAGCTGAGGTTGGAGACTCGGGTGCAGAAGGATCATGGCAGAGAGAAGAGGTTGGAGACTGGGAAGCAGATGGCCTGTTACCGAGAGCATAGTTTTGAGACTGGGGTGGCGAAGGCCTGCTACAGAGAGCAGAGTTTGGGGACTGGGTTGCAGAAGGACTGTTACTAAGAGCAGACATTGGAGACTGGTTTTCAGAAGGATCTTACAGAGAACAGAGGTTGGAGACTGAGGTGCAGAATGACTGTTACAGAGAGCTGAGTTTTGAGACTGGGGTACAGAAGGATCGGTGCTGAGAGCAGAGTTATCAGACTGAGGTTCAGAGGGACTGTTGCATAGAGCAGATTTAGGAGACTTGGGTGCAGAAGGACTGTTGCAGAGAGTAGACGATGGAGACTGGGGTTCAGAAGGATCGTTGCAGAGAGCAGAGTTTGGAGACTGGGGTGAAGAAGGAATTTTAGAGAAAGCCGAGTTTGGAAATCCTGTTACAGAAGGATTTTACATAGAGCAGAGGTTGGAAACTGAGGTGCAGAAGCACTGTTACAGAGAGCAGAGTTTGGAGACTGAGGTGCAGAAGGACCGTTGCAGAGAGAAGACTTGGAGACTGAGGTGCCGAAGGATTGATAAAGAGAGAAGAGGTTGGAGACTGGGGTGCAGAAGAACTGATACAGAAAGCAGAGGTTGGAGACTCTGGTGCAGAAGGACCCTTACAGCGAGCAGAGGTTGGAGACTGCAGTACAGAAGGACTGTTACAGAGAGAAGAGGTTGGAGACTGGGCTTGAGAAGAACTGTTTCAGAGAGCAGATTTTGGAGTCTAAGGTACAAAACGACTGATCCAGAGAGCAGAGGATGGAGACTGGGGTATAGAAGGACTGTTGCATACAGCAGAGGTTTCAGACTGAGTTGCAGAAGCACTGTTACAGAGGGCAGTGTTTGAGGACTGGGGTGCAGAAATACCATTACAGAGAGCAGAGTTTGGAGACTGCAGTACACAAGGACTGTTACAGAGAGCAGAGGATGGAGACTGCAGTGGAAAAGGATTGTTACAGAGAGCATATTTAGGAGACTGGTGTGAGGAAAGACTGTTGCAGAGAGCAGAGGTTGAAAACTGGGGTACAAAAGGACTGTATTAGAGAGCAGAGGTTGCTGTGTGACGTGCAGAACGACTGTTAAAGAGAGCAGAGTTTGGAGACTGTGGTGCAGAAGGACTGTTGTAGAGAGCAGATGTTGGAGACTGGGGTGCAGAAGGACTGTTGCATAGAGTAGATGTTGGAGACTTGGGTACACAAGGACTATTGCAGAAAGTAGAGGTTGGAGATTTTGTTGCAGGAGAACTGTTGCAGAGAGCAGAAGTTGGAGACTGGGTTGGAGAAAGACTGTTGCAGAGAGTAATATTTGAAGATTGGGGTTCCACAGGACTGTCGCAGAGAGCAGAGGTTGGAGACTGGGGTTCAGAAGGATCGTTTCAGAGAGTAGAGTATGGAGACTGGGGTATAGAAGGAGTGTTCTAAAGAGCAGAGTTTGAAGACTGGGGTGCAGAAAGACTGTTTCAGAGAGCAGTCGTTGAAGACTGAGGTGCAGAAAAACTGTTAGAGAGAGCAGTGTTTGGAGACTGGCGTGCAGGACTGATACTGAGAGCATAGTTTGGAGACTGGGGTGCAGAAGGATCTTACAGAGAGCAGAGTTTGGAGACTGAGGTGCAGAAGGACTGTTACAGATAGCAGAGGTTGGAGACTGGGGTGCAGAAGGACTGTTAAAAAGAGCAGAGTTCAGAGACTTGGGTGCAAAAGGCCTGCTACAGAGAGAAGAAGATAAAGACTGGTGTGCAGAAGGCCTGTTACAGAGAGCAGACTTTGGAGACTGGGGTGCAGAAGGACTGTTACAGAAAGCAGAGTTTGGAGACTTGTTTTTAGAAGGATCATACCGAGAGCAGAGGTTGGAGACTCAGGTGCAGAAGGACTGTTACAGAGAGTAGATGTTGAAGACAGAGGTGTAGAAAGACCATTGTAGAGAGTAGAGGTTGGAGACTGAGGTGCAGAAGGACTGTTGAGGAATGCAGTGGTTGGAGACTTTGCTGTAGAAGGACTGTTGCAGAGAGCAGAATTTTGAGCCTGAGGTGCAGAAGGACTGTAAAGAGAGCAGAGGTTTGAGACTTGAGTGCAGAAGGACTGCAAGAGAAAGCAGGGGTTGGAGACTGGTGTGCAGGACAGTTACAGAGAAAATAGTTTGGGAACTGAAGTACAGAAGGACTGTTACAGAGAGCAGAGGTTGGAAACTGGTTCGGAGAAGGACTGTTTCAGAGATCAGATGTTGGAGACTGGGGTGCAGAAGCACTGTTGAAGAGAGGAGGTTGGAGACTGGGGTGCAGAAAGACTGTTCCAGAAAGTAGGGGTTGGAGACTGGGGTGCAGAAGACCTGTTGCGGAGAGCAGACGTTGGAGATTGGGGTGGAGAAGGACTGTTGCTGAGAGCAGAATTTGGAGACTCAGGTGCAGAAGGAATGTTACAGAGAGCAGTGGTTAGAGACTTGAGTGCAGAAGTACAGAAAGAAAAAGCAGAGATTGGAGACTGGGGTGCAAAAAGACTGTTGTAGAGAGCAGATGTTGGAGACTGGGGTGCAGAAGGACTGTTGCATAGAGTAGAGGTTCGAGACTTGGGTGCAGAAGGACTATTACAGAGAGTAGAGGTTGGAGATTGGGTTTCAGGAGAACTGTTGCAGAGAGCAGAGTTTGGAGACTGGGGTGCAGAAAGACTGTTGCAAAGAGCAGAGGTTGGAGACTGGCGTGCAGGACTGATACTGAGAGCAGAGTTTGGAGACTGGGTTGCAGAAGGATCTTACAGAGAGCAGAGTTTGGAGACTGAGATGCAGAAGGACTGTTACAGAGAGCAGAGTTTGGAGACTGGAGTGCAGAAGAACTGTTAAAGAGAGCAGAGTTCAGAGACTTGGGTGCAGAAGGCCTGTTACAGAGAGAAGAAAATGGAGACTGGTGTGCAGAAGGCCTGTTACAGAGAGCAGACTTTGGAGACTGAGGTGCAAAAGGACTGTTACAGAAAGCAGAGTTTGGAGCCTTGTTTTAAGAAGGATCATACAGAGAGCAGAGGTTGGAGACTTAGGTGCAGAAGGACTGTTACAGAGAGTAGATGTTGAAGACAGAGGTGTAGAAAGACCATTGCAGAGAGCAGAGGTTGGAGACTGAGGTTTAGAAGGACTGTTGCGGAGTGCAGAGGTTGGAGACTTGGGTGTAGAAGGACTGTTGCAAAGAGCTGAGGTTAGAGATTGGGGTGCTGAAAGATCGTTGCAGACAGCAGAATTTGGAGACTGAGGTACAGAAGGACTGTACAGAGAGCAGAGTTTGGAGACTTGAGTGCAGAAGGACTGATAGAGTAAGTAGGGGATGGAGACTGGTATGCAGAAGGACAGTTACAGAGAGAAGAGTTTGGAAACTGCAGTACAGAAGGACTTATAAGGAGAGCAGATGTTGGAGACTGAGGTTGAAAAGAACTGTTGCAGAGATCAAATGTTGGAGACTGGGGTGCAGAAGGACTGTTGCAGAGAGCATAGGTTGGAGACTGGGGTGCAGTAGGACTATTAAAGAGAGCAGAGGTTGCAGATTGAGGTGCAGAAGGACTGTTACAGCAGTAGAGTTTGGAGACTGTGGTGCAGAAGAACTGATACAAAAAGCAGAGTTTGGAAACTGGGGTGCAGAAGGACAACTAAAGAAAACAGTGTTTGGAGACTGCGGAAAATAAGGACTATTACAGAGAGCAGAGGATGGAGACTGGGGTGCAAAAGGAGTGTTACAGAAAGCAGAATTTGGAGACTGATTTTCAGAAGGATCATACAGAGAGCAGAAGTTGGAGACTGAGGTGCAGAAGGACTGTTACAGAGAGTAGATGTTGAAGACTAAGGTGTAGAAAAACCATTGCAGAGAACAGTGGTTGGAAACTGTGGTGCAGAATGACTGTTACGGAGTGCAGAGGTTTGAGACTTGGGTGTAGAAGGACTGTTGCAGAGAGCAGAGGTTGGAGATTGGGGTGCAGAATGACTGTTGCAGAGAGCAGAATTTGGAGACTGTGGTGCAGAAGGACTGTACAGAGAGTAGAGGTTTAAGACTTGAGTGCAGAAGGACTGATAGAGAAAGCAGGGGTTGGAGACTGGTGTGCAGAAGGACTGTTACAGTGAGCAGAGGTTGGAGTCTGGGGTGGAGAAGGACTGTTACAGACCTCAGATGTTGAAGACTGGGGTGCAGAAGGACTGTTGCAGAGAGAAGGTTGGAGACTGGGGTGCAGAAAGACTGTTGCAGAGAGTAGGGGTTGGAGATTGGGGTGGAGAAGGACTGTTGCTGAGACCAAAATTTGGATTCTGAAGTGCAGAAGGACTGTTACAGAGAGCAGTGGTTAGAGACTTGAGTGCAGAAGTACTGATACAGAAAGCAGAGTTTGGAGACTGGGGTGCAGAAGGACTATTGTAGAGAGCAGATGTTGGAGACTGGGGTGCAGAAAGACTGTTGCATAGAGTAGAGGTTGGAGAGTTGGGTGCAGAATGACTATTGCAGAGAGTAGAGGTTGGAGATTGGGGTGCAGAAGAACTGCTGCAGAGAGTAGAGGTTGGAGACTGGGGTTGAGAAAGACTGTTGCAGAAAGTAGCATTTGGAGATTGGTGTGCCACAGGACTGTTGCAGAGAGCAGAGGTTGGAGACTGAAGTGGAGAAGGACTATTACAGAGAGTAGAGTTTGGAGACTGAGGTGGATAAGGACTGATACAGAAAGCAGAGTTTGGAGACTGGGGTGCAGAAGGACTATTGCAGAGAGCAGAGGTTGCAGACTGATGTGCAGAAGGACTGTTACAGCAGCAGAGTTTGAAGACTATGGTGCAGACAGACTGATACAGATAGCAGAGGTTTGAAACTAGGGTGCAGAAGGACCATTAAAGAAAACATGGGATCCAACATGGGGGCCGGTGAGGAAGCAGCAATTCCAACCTCTCCACTTTAACAGAATAAGAAAGACACATCGGAACAACGGCAGCCTAACTATGGAGGAAATTCTAGCATAATTCCCTTAAGAAGAGAGCTGCCGTGAACTTGTAGGTTTATTGGAAGTGACAGTCTGTCCCAGAGAAGTGGATCTTGGACGGCCACGCGGGCACAGAGGTCTAGTCCTGCAGCCATCAGCTGTTCCGGCAAGCGGCTCCCCCGGGAGGCTTAGCTCTCGCTATGGGAGGAGCCGCCTCACCTGCCTGGTTCCTAACCATGCAGCCACAGCTACCTGGCTCTACAGGCAGCCCCGCAGCGGGTGCAGAAATTAACTTCTGCAACCAGCAACCGCTTTTGCAAGCAGTGGACACCCGGAATGACTTAGCCAGCCCCGCCCGAACTGGAATTCGGCCTCCGCCATCCGGGCTCCCCTGGGAGGCCTAGTTCTCGCTCTGGGAGCAGCCGCTTCACCCACCAGGTCCTTAACCAGGAGGCCACAGCTACCCGGCAAGACAGAAGGCCACGCGGCGGGTGCAGAAGTCAAGTCCTGCAACCAGCAACCACTTTTGCAAGCAGCGGACACCCGGAGCCACATGGCCCGCCCCACCTGAACCGGCAGTCGGCCTCCGCCATCCGGGCTCCCCTAGGAGGCCTAGTGCTCGCTCTGGGAACAGCCGCCTCACCTGCCCGGTTCCTAACCACATGGTCGCAGCTACCCGGCTCTACAGGTGGCCCCCCCGGTGGGCGCAGAGGTCCAATCCCACAACCACCAGCAGCTACTGAAAGCGACGGCGGCCCGGAGCTGAGTGGCAGCCCAAACTGGCAGACGCCTCTGCCATATCGGCTCTTCCAGGAGGCCCTGCTCTCGCTCGGCGAACAGCCAAACCACACGACCGGATCTTAACCACGCAGACACAGCTACCCCGCTCTTCACGTTGCTCCCGGTGGCCCGACTCAGCTAGAAGGGTCCCCGCATTGCTCAGCATATGGCCATGCCCTCCGGGCTCTGCTAATAGCTCCACCCACCTGGCGAACTACCGAGAAACTTCAAAATCTCTCTGTGGGCGTGACCGCAAGGACCAAAGGACTCTCGACACCCAACTCCCCTTACTGCCAGAGTCAGGCAGACCTGAAACCCACCAACGGAACAGGCCTAGAGGCCTGCCAGCATGGTAGATACGCCACTCCAATTGGAGTAGGGGCAGAGCAGAGCAGCCGCCCGCATCTGGATCAGGCTCAACGACCCAAGGGGGTGATAGTCATATCACCACAATTGGAGGGGGGGCAGAGCAGAGCCGCCACCCACACCCGCAGGGTGGGCAGACCTGCGAACAACCGGCAGAGCAGGCCTAGCGGCCCGCCAGCGCGGTATTGAGATCACCCCAACTAGAGAAGGAGAACAGCCACTACTCACCCTGCAAGGGAGATTTTTCAACAAAGAGCTATATAAATAATTAGGGGGAAAAACTCATAAACACAACAGTTTCACCAAGCAGAAAGAAACGTGAGCAGCATGAAAAGACAAGGAAAGAAAGGACCACAAGCAATGCAGGTCAACTCAACTTTAGAAGAGGTAATAGATGCAACAGATGGAATGTCAGATAAAGAGTTCAGGATATATATGCTTCAGATGATCTGGAGTGTCAAGGAAGACATGAGACAGCAAAATCAGACAATGAAAGATCACATTGAAAAACAAATCCAGGAAGTAAAAGATCAATTTCACAGGGAGCTAGAGGTAACAAAAAACAAACCAATTGAAATGCTAGAAATGCAGGAAACAATAAACCAACTTAAAAAATCAATTGAGAATACTACCAGTTGAGTAGATCTCTTAGAAGAGAGAACATCAGGCAATGAAGACAAAGTATTTCAACTGGAAAAGAACATAGACAGCTCAACAAGTCTGCTAAGAAACCATGAGCAGAACATCCAAGAATTATGGAACAATATCAAAAGACCAAATTTAAGAGTCATTGGGATACAGGAAGGCACAGAGCTCCATTCCAAAGGAATAAACAGTCTATACAGTTAAATAATACGAGAAAACTTCCCAGACTTGAAGAATGAGACAGAATCCCAAATCCTAGAAGCCTACAGGACGCCGAATGTGCAAAATCATAAGAGATCCACACCTAGACACATTATAATGAAGATGTCCAACATACAGAATAAGAGGAGAATTTTAAAAACTGCAGGAGAAAGAAAGCAGATTACATTTAGGGGCAAACCAATCAGGATAACAGCTGATCTCTCAACACAGACTCTGAAAGCTAGAAGATCCTGGAGTAACATATTTCAAACACTGAAAGAAAATGGGTTCCAACCAAGAATCGTGTATCTGGCGAAATTAAGCTTCAGGATAGAAGATGAAATTAAAACCTTCCAGGATAAACAAAAGTTAAAAGAATTCGAAGCTAGAAAACCATCTCTTCAAAAAATCTTTTGCAAAACATTACAGAAAGACGAAATGGACAATAACATTGAAAACCAACAATTGGAGGTAGGACAGTAAAGGGGGGAAAGTAGTCGAAGAGAATAACAAATCAGGTTTAGTAACATCAATAAACAAATATGGCTAGAAGAACAAACCATATCTCAATAATAACCCTAAATGTTAATGGCTTAAACTCTCCAATTAAGAGACACAGGCTAGTAGAATGGATCACAAAACAAGACCCAACAATATGCTGCCTACAGGAGACGCATCTGATAGGAAAAATATTCATAGACTGAAGGTGAAAGATTGGGAAAAATCATACCACTCATATGGACTGCAGAAACAAGCAGGAGTGTCCATATTCATATCGAATAAAATAGATTTCAAGCCAAAGTTAATCAAAAGGGATAAAGAAGGACACTTCATACTGCTCAAGGGAACCATACACCAACAAGACAAAACAATCATAAATATATATGCCCCAAATAATGGTGCAGCTGTGTTCATCAAGCAAAACTCTTCTCAAGTTCAAGAGTCTAATAGATCACTATACAATAATCATGGGAAACTTCAACACACCTCTCTCACCACTGGACAGATCTTCCAAACAAAAGTTAAATAAGGAAACTATAGAAATCAATAACACAATTAATAACCTAGACTTAATTGACATATATAGACTATATCACCCAAAATCAAGTAGTTACACCTATTTCTCAGCAGCACATGGAACCTTCTCAAAAATAGACCATATATTATGTCACAGGCAACTCTTAGATAATATAAAGAGGTAGAGATAATACCATGCATCTTATCTGATCATAATGGAATAAAACTGAAAATCAATGATAAAAGAAAGAAGGAAAAAATCAAGCATCACTTGGAGAATGAACAATAGGATGCTGAATGATCAATGGGTTTTAGAAGACATCAAGGAGGAAATTAAAAACTTCCTAGAGTTAAATGAAAACACAGACACAAGATATCGGAATCTATGGGACACATTGAAAGCAGTTCTAAAAAGAAAATTCATTGCTTGGAGTTCATTCCTCAAAAAAAAAAAAAAAAAAAAAAAACCAAATAAATGATCTCTTACTTCATCTCAAAATCCTAGAAAAAGAAGAGCAAAACAACAGCAAAAAAAGTAGAAGGCAAGAAATAATTAAAATCAGAGCTGAAATTAATGAAATTAAAACAAAAGAAACAATTGACAAAACTAAAATTGGTTCTTTGAAAAAATAAATAAAATTGACAGACCCTTAGCCATGCTAACAAAGAGAAGAAGAGAGAGAACTCAAATATCTAACATACGGGATGAAAAAGGCAATATTACAACAGACACTTCAGAAATACAGAAGATAATCAGAAATTATTTTGAATCTTTATATTCTAATAAAATAGAAGATAGTGAAGGCATAGATAAATTCCTTAAGTCTTATGATCTGCCCAGATTGAGTCAGGAGGATATAGACAACCTAAACAGACCAATAACAATAGAGGAAATAGAAGAAACCATCAAAAGATTACCAACTAAGAAAAGCCCAGGACCGGATGGGTATACAGCAGAGTTTTACAAAACCTTTAAAAGAGGAACTAACACCAATACTTTTCAAGCTATTTCAGGAAATAGAAAAAGAGGGAGAACTTCCAAATTCATTCTATGAGGCCAACATCACCCTGATTCCGAAACCAGACAAAGACACTTCAAGAAATAAAACTACAGACCAATATCTCTAATGAACCTTGACGCAAAAATCCTCAATAAAATTCTGGCGAATCGGATTCAAATACAAAAAAATTATACACCATGATCAAGTAGGATTCATCCCTGGAATGCAAGGCTGGTTCAATATACGGAAATCAATAAATGTTATTCACCACATCAATAGACTTAAAAATAAGAACCATATGATCATCTCGATAGATGCAGAAAAAGCATTCGACAAAGTTCAGCATCCTCTTATGTTCAAAACTCTAGAAAAATTAGGGATAACTGGAACATACCTCAACATTGTAAAAGCAATCTATGATAAGCCACAGGCCAGCATCATTCTAAATGGAGAAAAATTGAAGGCATTCCTTCTAAGATCTCGTATAAGACAGAGATGCCCTCTCTCACCACTTCTGTTCAACATAGTCTTTGAAACACTGGCCAGAGCAATTAGACAGACGAAAGAAATTAAAGGCATAAGAATAGGAAAAGAAGAACTTAAATTATCACTATTTGCAGATGATATGATCCTATACCTAGCAGACCCAAAAGGGTCTACAAAGAAGCTAATAGAGCTAATAAATGAATTCAGCAAAGTGGCAGGATATAAGATCAACATGCATAAATCAAAGGCATTTCTGTATATCAGCGACAAATCCTCTGAAATGGAAATGAGGACAACTACTCCATTTACAATATCCGCCCAAAAAATAAAATACTTGGGAATCAACCTAACAAAAGAGGTGAAAGATTTATATAATGAAAATTACAGAACCCTAAAGAAAGACATAGAAAAAGACATTAGAAGATGGAGAAATATACCCCGCTCATAGATAGGCAGAACTAACATCATCAAAATGGCGATATTACCAAAAGTTCTCTATAAGTTCAATGCAATACCAATCAAAATCCCAACAGCATTTCTTGTAGAAATAGATAAAAGAATCATGAAATTCATATGGAATAATAAAAGACCCAGAATAGCAAAAACAATGCTAAACAGGAAGTGTGAATCAGGCGGTAGAGCGATACCAGACTTCAAACTATACTACAGATCAATAGTAACAAAAACAGCATGGTACTGGTACCAAAACAGGCGGGTGGACCAATGGTACAGAATAGAGGACACAGTAACCAATCCACAAAACTACAACTACCTTATATTTGATAAAGGGGCTAAAAGCATGCAATGGAGGAAGGATAGCATCTTCAACAAATGGTGCTGGAAAAACTGGAAATCCATTTGCATAAAAATGAACCTCAATCCCTATCCCTCGCCATGCACAAAAGTTAACTCAAAATGAATCAAGGAGCTTGATATTAAATCAGAGACACGGGATCTGATAGAAGAAAAAGCTGGCTACAATCTACATACTGTGGTATCGGGCCCCAAATTCCTCAATAGGACACCCATAGCACAATAGTTAACAACTAGAATTAAAAAATGGGACTTACTCAAACTAAAATTTTTTTCTCAGCAAAAGAAACAATAAGAGAGATAAATAGGGAGCCTACATCCTGGGAACAAATGTTTAATCCACAAACTTCAGATAGAGACCTAATAACCAGAATATAAAAAGAACTCAAAAAATTAGACAATAAGATAACAAATAACCCAATCAATAAATGGGCCAAGGACCTGAATAGACACTTCTCAGAGGAGGACATACAATCAATCAATAAGTACATGAAGAAATGCTCACCATCGCTAGCAGTCAGAGAAATGAAAATCAAAACTACCCTAAGATACCATCTCACTCCAGTAAGATTGGCACCCATTAGGAGGTCAAACAACAATAAGTGCTGGAAAGGATGCGGGGAAAAGGGCACTCTTGTTCATTGCTGTTGGGACTGCAAATTGGTGCAGCCAATTTGGAAAGCAGTATGGAGATTTCTTGGAAAGCTGGGAATCGAACCACCATTTGACCCAGCTATTCCCCTTCTCGTTCTATTTCCTAAAGACTTAAAAAGAGCATGCTACAGGGATACTGCTGCATCGATGTTCATAGCAGCACAATTCACGATAGCAAGATTGTTGAACCAACCTAGATGCCCTTCAATAGATGAATGGATAAAAAAATGTGGCATTTATACACAATGGAGTATTACTCTGCATTAAGAAACGACAAAATCATAGAATTTGGAGGGAAATTGATGGCATTAGAGCAGATTATGCTAAATGAAGCTAGTCAATCTTTAAAAAACAAATACCAAATGACCACTTTGATATAAGGGGAGTAAACAAGGACAGGGTAGGGACGAAGAGCTTGAGAAGAAAATTTACATTAAACAGGAATGAGAGGTGGGAGGGAAAGGGAGTGAAAAGGGAAATTACATGGAAATGGAAGGCGATCCTCAGGGTTATACAAAATGATATATAAGAAGAAAGGAGGGGTAAGACAAGATAATACAAATGGAAGAAATGATTTACAGTAGAAGGTGTAGAGAGAGAAAAGGGGAGGGGAAGGGAGGGGAGATAGTAGAGAATAGGACTGACAGCAGAATACATCAGAAAGTAGAAAAGCAATATGTCAATCAATGGAAGGGTAACTGATGTGATACAGCAATCTGTATACGGGGTAAAGTTGGGAGTTCATAACCTGCTTGAATCAAACTGTGAAATATGATGTATTAAAAACTGTGGAATGTTTTGAACGACCAACAATAAAAAAAATTTAAAAAAAAAAGAAAACAGAAGTTGGAGACTTCGGAACAGAAAGACTGTTACAGAGAGCAGAGGTTAGAGACTTTGGTGAAGAAGAAGTGTTGTAGAAAACAGAGGTTGGAGACTGGGGTGCAGCAGAACCATTGCAGAGTGAAGACTTGGAGACTGAGGTGCAGAAGGATTGATACAGAGAGCAGAGGTTGAATACTGGGGTGTAGAAAGACTGTTGCAGAGAGAAGTGGTTAGAGATTGGGGTGCAGAAGGACTTTTGCAGAGAGCAGAATTTGTACACTAAGTTGCAGAAGGACTGTTACAGAGAGCAGAGGTTGAAGACTTGATTGCAGAAGGACTGATACAGAAAGCAGAGGTTTAAGACTGGGGTGCAGAAGGACCGTTACAGAGAGAAGTGTTTGGAAACTGCAGAACAGAAGGACTGTTACAGAGATCAGAGGTTGGAGACTGCGTGGAGAAGGACTGTAGCAGAGATCAGATGTTGGAGACTTAAGTTCAGAAGGACTGTTGCAGAGAGGAGGTTGGAGACTGGGGTGCAGAAGGACTGTTGCAGAGAGTAGGAGTTGGAGACTGGGGTGCAGAAGAACTATTGCGGAGAGGAGACGTTGGAGATTGGGGTGGAAAATACTGTTGCTGAGACTAAAATTTGGAGTCTGAGGTGCAGAAAGACTGTTACAGAGAGCAGTGGTTAGAGACTTGAGTGCAGAAGTACTGATACAGAAAGCAGAGATTGGAGACTGGGGTGCAGAAGGACTATTGTAGAGAGCAGATGTTGGAGACTGGGGTGCAGAAAAACTGTTGCATAGAGTAGAGGTTGGATACTTGGGTGCAGAAGGACTATTGCAGAGAGTAGAGGTTGGAAACTGGGGTAGAGAAAGACTGTTGCAGAGAGTAGCATTTGGTGATTGGGGTGCCACAGAACTGTTGCAGAGAGCAGAGGTTGGACACTGAAGTGAAGAAGGACTGTTACAGAGAGCAGAGGTTTGAAACTAGGGTGCAGCAGGACCATTAAAGAAAACAGAGGTTGGAGACTTCGGAACAGAAGGACTGTTACAGAGAGCAGAGGTTGCAGACTTGGGTGCAGAAAAAGTGTTGTAGAAAACAGAGGTTGGAGACTGGGGTGCAGAAAGACCATTGCAGAGAGAAGACTTGGAGACTGAGGTTCAGAATGATTGATATAGAGAGCAGAGGTTGGAGACTGGGGTGCAGTAGGACTGTTAAAGAGAGTAGAGGTTGGAGATTGGGGTGCAGCATAACTCTTGAAGAGAGCAGAGGTTGGAGTCTGACGTGCAGAAGGACTGATACAGAAAGCAGATTTTGGAGACTGGGGTGCAGAAGGACCATTACAGAGAGCAGAGGTTTGAAACTACAGTACAGAAGGACTGTTACAGAGAGCAGAGTTTGGAGACTAAGGTGTATAAGAACTGTTAAGGAGAGAAAAGTTTGGAGAATGGGGTGCAGAATAAGTGTTTTAGAGAATAGAGGTTGGAGCCTCGGGTGAAGAAAGACAATTTTAGAAAGCTGGAGGTTGGAGATTGGGTCGCAGAAAGACTGTTGTGGAGAGCAGAGGTTGGAGTCTGAGGTGCAGAAAAACTGATACAGAAAGCAGAGTTTGTAGAATGGGGAGCAGAAGGATTGTTACAGAGAGCAGAGTTTGGAGACTGCAGTAAAGAAGGACTGTTACAGAGAGCAGAGGTTGGAGACTGGGGTGAAGAAGGATTGTGGCAGAGAGCAGATTTTGGAGACTGGTGTGCAGAAGGATTGTTGCAGAGAGCAAGGTTGAAGACTGGGGTGCAGAAGGACTGTTGCAGAGAGCAGAGGTTACAAAGTGAGGTGCATAAGGACTATTACAGAGAGCAGAGTTTGCAAAATGTGTTGCAGAAGGACTGATTCAGAAAGCAGAGGTTGGAGACTGGGGTTAATAAGGACCCTTACAGAGAATAAAGGTTGAAGACCCTTGTACATAAGAACTGGTTGTAGAGAACA
Organism: Ictidomys tridecemlineatus; assembly: GCF_052094955.1. Taxonomy (NCBI): domain Eukaryota; kingdom Metazoa; phylum Chordata; class Mammalia; order Rodentia; family Sciuridae; genus Ictidomys; species Ictidomys tridecemlineatus. The sequence goes on from NW_027522607.1 coordinate 38,401, forward strand.
AAGGTTGGAGACTGGTGTGCAGAGGTACCATTGCAGAGAGCAGAGTGTGGAGAATGAGATGCAGAAGTAATGTTACAGAGAGAGGAGTTTGGAAACTGAGGTGCAGGAGGATCTTACAGAGAGAAGAGTTTGGAAACTGGGGTGCAGAGAGACCGTTGCAGAGAGCAGAGTTTGGAGACTGAGGTGCAGAAAGACTGTTGCAGTTAGCAGATATTGGAGACTTGGGTGTAGAAGGACCTTTGCAGAGAGCAGAGGTTGGAGATTGGGGTGCAGAAGGACTGTTGCAGAGAGCATAATTTAGACACTGAAATGCAGAAGGACTGTTACAGAGAGCAGAGGTTGGAGACTTGATTGCAGAAGGACTGATACAGAAAGCAGAGGTTTGAGACTGGGGTGCAGAAGGACCGTTACAGAGAGAAGTGTTTGGAAACTGCAGTACAGAAGGACTGTTACAGAGAGCTGAGGTTGGAGACTGGGGTAGAAAAGAACTGTTGCAGAGATGAAATGTTGGTGACTGGTGTGCAGAAGGACTGTTTCAGAGAGTAGAGGTTGGAGATTGGGATGTAGAAGAACTGTTACAGAGAGGAGAGGTTGCAGACTGGGGTGCAGTAGGACCATTGCAGAGAAGAGAGGTGAAAGACTGAGGTGCAGAAGGATTGTTACAGAGTGCAGAGGAAGGTTACTGAGGTACAGAAGGACTGATCCAAAAAGCAGAGTTTGGAGACTGGGGTGCAGAAGGCCTTTTACAGAGAGCAGAGTTTGGAGCATGAGGTGATGAAGGATCCTTAGAGAGAGCAGATGTTGCAGACTGAGGTGCAGAAGGACTTTTACTAAGAGGAGAGGTTGGAGACTTGGGTGCAGAAGGATTCTTACAGAGAGCAGACGATGGAGAGTGGAAAGCAGAAGGAGTGTTACAGAGAGCAGAGTTTGGAGACTGGGGTGCAGAAGAACTGTTACAGAGAAAAGCTGTTGGAGACTGGGGTGAAGAAGGCCTGTAACAGAAAGCAAAAGTTGAAGACTGAGGTGCAGAAAGACTGTTGCAGAGAGCAGAGGTTGGAGACTGCAGTTCAGAAGGACTGTTACAGAGAGTAGAGCTTGGAGACTGGGGTGCAGAAGGAATGTCACAGAGAACAATGTTTGGAAACTGGGGTGCAGAAGGATCTTATAGAGACCAGATGTTGGAGACTGGGGTGCAGAAAGACCATTGCAGAGAGAAGACTTGGAGACTGAGGTTCAGAATGATTGATATAGAGAGCAGAGGTTGGAGACTGGGGTGCAGTAGGACTGTTAAAGAGAGTAGAGGTTGGAGATTGGGGTGCAGCATAACTCTTGAAGAGAGCAGAGGTTGGAGTCTGACGTGCAGAAGGACTGATACAGAAAGCAGATTTTGGAGACTGGGGTGCAGAAGGACCATTACAGAGAGCAGAGGTTTGAAACTACAGTACAGAAGGACTGTTACAGAGAGCAGAGTTTGGAGACTAAGGTGTATAAGAACTGTTAAGGAGAGAAAAGTTTGGAGAATGGGGTGCAGAATAAGTGTTTTAGAGAATAGAGGTTGGAGCCTCGGGTGAAGAAAGACAATTTTAGAAAGCTGGAGGTTGGAGATTGGGTCGCAGAAAGACTGTTGTGGAGAGCAGAGGTTGGAGTCTGAGGTGCAGAAAAACTGATACAGAAAGCAGAGTTTGTAGAATGGGGAGCAGAAGGATTGTTACAGAGAGCAGAGTTTGGAGACTGCAGTAAAGAAGGACTGTTACAGAGAGCAGAGGTTGGAGACTGGGGTGAAGAAGGATTGTGGCAGAGAGCAGATTTTGGAGACTGGTGTGCAGAAGGATTGTTGCAGAGAGCAAGGTTGAAGACTGGGGTGCAGAAGGACTGTTGCAGAGAGCAGAGGTTACAAAGTGAGGTGCATAAGGACTATTACAGAGAGCAGAGTTTGCAAAATGTGTTGCAGAAGGACTGATTCAGAAAGCAGAGGTTGGAGACTGGGGTTAATAAGGACCCTTACAGAGAATAAAGGTTGAAGACCCTTGTACATAAGAACTGTTGTAGAGAACAAAGGTTGGAGACTGGTGTGCAGAGGTACCATTGCAGAGAGCAGAGTGTGGAGAATGAGATGCAGAAGTAATGTTACAGAGAGAGGAGTTTGGAAACTGAGGTGCAGGAGGATCTTACAGAGAGAAGAGTTTGGAAACTGGGGTGCAGAGAGACCGTTGCAGAGAGCAGAGTTTGGAGACTGAGGTGCAGAAAGACTGTTGCAGTTAGCAGATATTGGAGACTTGGGTGTAGAAGGACCTTTGCAGAGAGCAGAGGTTGGAGATTGGGGTGCAGAAGGACTGTTGCAGAGAGCATAATTTAGACACTGAAATGCAGAAGGACTGTTACAGAGAGCAGAGGTTGGAGACTTGATTGCAGAAGGACTGATACAGAAAGCAGAGGTTTGAGACTGGGGTGCAGAAGGACCGTTACAGAGAGAAGTGTTTTGGAAACTGCAGTACAGAAGGACTGTTACAGAGAGCTGAGGTTGGAGACTGGGGTAGAAAAGAACTGTTGCAGAGATGAAATGTTGGTGACTGGTGTGCAGAAGGACTGTTTCAGAGAGTAGAGGTTGGAGATTGGGATGTAGAAGAACTGTTACAGAGAGGAGAGGTTGCAGACTGGGGTGCAGTAGGACCATTGCAGAGAAGAGAGGTGAAAGACTGAGGTGCAGAAGGATTGTTACAGAGTGCAGAGGAAGGTTACTGAGGTACAGAAGGACTGATCCAAAAAGCAGAGTTTGGAGACTGGGGTGCAGAAGGCCTTTTACAGAGAGCAGAGTTTGGAGCATGAGGTGATGAAGGATCCTTAGAGAGAGCAGATGTTGCAGACTGAGGTGCAGAAGGACTTTTACTAAGAGGAGAGGTTGGAGACTTGGGTGCAGAAGGATTCTTACAGAGAGCAGACGATGGAGAGTGGAAAGCAGAAGGAGTGTTACAGAGAGCAGAGTTTGGAGACTGGGGTGCAGAAGAACTGTTACAGAGAAAAGCTGTTGGAGACTGGGGTGAAGAAGGCCTGTAACAGAAAGCAAAA
>NW_027522607.1:41666-93874 GCF_052094955.1 Ictidomys tridecemlineatus
TGAAACGATACTTCTACACCCCAGTCTCCAACATCTGCTCTATGCAACAGACCTTCTGCACCCCAGTCTCCTACGTCTCTTCTCTTTAACACTCTTTCTGCACCCCGGTCTCTAACCTCTGTTCTCTGTAAGGTCCTTCTGCACCCCAGTTTTCAAACTCTGCTCTCTGTAACATTCCTTCTTGAACCCAGTCTCCAACCTCTTTTTTCTTCAACACTCCTGCTGTAACCCAGTCTCCAACCTCTGTTCTCTGCAACAGTCATTTTACTCCCCAGTCTCAAACCTCTGCTCTCTGTAACAGTCCTTCTGCACCGTAGTCTCTAAACTCTGCTGTCTGTAATGGTCTTTCTGCACTACAGACTCAAACCTCTGCTTTCTGTATTAGTTTTCTGCACCACGGTTTCTAACCTCTGCTCACTGTAACAGTCCTTCTGCACCTCTGTCTCCAACCTTTGAACTCAGCAACCCTACATTTGAACCCCATTATCTAAACTCTGCTCTCTGTAACAGTCCTTCTGCACCCCATTTCCTAAACTCTGTTCTCTGCAACAGTTCTCCTGAACCACAGTCTCCAACCTCTGTTCTCTGTTATGGTTTTTTTGCACCCAAGTCTCCAACCTCTGCTTTCTGCATCAGTTATTCTGCATAGCATTCTCCAAACTTTGCTCTCTGTAACATTCTTTCTGCACCTCAGTCTCCAAACTCAAATCTCTGCTACAGTTCTTCTTCACCACAGTTTCTAAACTCTGTTCTCAACAACAGTCCTCCTGAACCACAGTCTCCAACCACTGCTCTCTGTAACGGTCCTTCTGCACCCCAGTCTTTAACCTCTGCTTTCTGTATCCGTCGTTCTACACCCCAGTATCCAAACTCTGCTATATGTAACAGTCCTTCTGCACCTCAGTCTCCAAATTCTTCTCTCTGCAACAGTCCTACTGCACCCAAGTCTCTAAAACCTGCTCCCTGCAACAGTCCTTCTTCACCCCAGTCTCCAACAACTGCTATCTGCTACAGTCCTTCTGCACCCCAGTCTCCAATCTCTGCTCTCTGTAAAAGTCCTTCTGCACCTCTGACTCCACCTCTTCTCTCTGCAATGGTCCTTCTGCACCTCAGTATTCAACCTCTACTCTCTGTAACGGTCCTTCTGCACCTCAGTCTCCAACCTCTGCTCTCTGTAAGATCCTTCTGCAACCCAGTCTCCTATGTCTGCCCTCTGTAACAGTCGATCTGCATCCCTTCACCAAACTCTGCTCTCTGTAACAGGCCTTCTTCTCCGCAGTCTCCAAACTCTGTTCTATGTAACAGTCCTTCTGCACCCCAGGATCCAACTTCTGTTATCTGTAACAATCTTTCTGCAACTCAGTTCCCAAACTCTGAAATCTGCAATGGTCCTACTGCACCCCAGTCTCTAAACTCTACTCTCTTCAACGATTTTTTTAAACCCCAGTCTCCAAACTCTGCTCTCTGCAAAAGTCCTTCTGCACCCCAGTCTCCAACATCTGCTGTCTGCAACAGTGCTTCTGCACTTCAGTCTGAAACTCTGCTATCTGCAACGATCCTTGTGCGCCACAGTCTCCAAACTCTGCTTTCTGTAACAGTTTTTTTGCGACTCAGTCTCCAACCTCTGCTCTCTGTAACAGTCCTTTTGCCCCCCATTCTCCAAACTCTGCTCTCTGTAAGATCATTCTGCACCCATGTTTCCAAACTCTGCTCTTTGTAGCATTCCTTCTCCACCCAGTCTCTAACCTCTTTGCAACGGACTTTCTGCACGCCAGTCTCCAACCTCTGTTCTCGGCAACGGTCCTTCTGCACCCCAGTCTCCAAATTCTGCTCTGCATATCATTTCTTCTGGACCTCCGTCTCCAATTTCTGCTCTATGTAAGATCCTTCTGCAACCCAGTCACCAAACTCTGCTCTCTGGAACAGTCCTTCTGCACCCCAGTATCCTACCTCTGGTCTGTGCAACAGTTCGTCTGCACCCCAGTCTTTAACCTCTGCTCTCTGAAAGATTCTTCTGCACCCCAGTCTCCAAACTCTGACCTCTGTAACAGTCCTTCTTCACCCAAGTCTCTAACCTCTGCTCTCTGTAACAATCCTTCTGCACCTCAGTCTCACAAATCTGCTTTCTGCAACGGTTTTTCTGCACCCCATTCTCCAACGTCTATTGTCTGCAAGAGTCCTGAGGCACGTCAGTCTCCAAATTCTGCTCCCTGCAAACATCATTCTGCACTCCAGTCTCCAACTTTTGCTCTCTGCAACAGTTCTTCTGCACCCTAGTCTCCAACCTCTGCTCTCTGAAAGATCCTTTTGCACCCCAGTCTCCAAATTCTGATCTTTGTCACAGTCCTTTTTCACCTCAGTCTCCAACCTCTGCTCTCTGTAACAATCCTTCTGCACCTCAGTCTACGACATCTGTTCTCTGCAGCGGTCTTTCTGCACCCCATTCTCCAATCTCTGTTGTCTGCAAGAGTCCTTCAGCACGTCATGTCCAACCTTTACTACCTGCAACAATCCTCTGCACCCCAGTCTCCAACTTTGGCTCTCTGCAACAGTTCTTCTGCAACCCAGTCTCCAACTTCTACTCTCTGAAGAATTCCTTCTCCACCCCAGTCTCCAACCTCTTATCTCTGTAACAGTCCTTCTGTACCGCAGTCTCTAACTTCTATTCTCTGTAAGATCCTTCTGCACTCCAGTTTCCAAACTCTGCTCTCTGTAACATTTCTTCCCCACGCAAATATCTAACCTATGCTCTCTGAAATGGTCTTTATGCACCCCAGTCTCCAACCTCTGCTTTGTGTATCAGTCCTTCAGCACCATAGTCTCCAAACTCCGCTTTCTATTACAGTCCTTTTGCACCTCAGTCTCCAAATACTGCTTTCTGCAAAAGTCCTTTTGCATCCAATTCTCCAACCTGTGCTCTCTCCAACAGTCCTACTGTACACAAGTCTCCAACCTCTGTTCTCTGTAACAGTCCTTCTGTACTTCAGTCTCCATCCTCTGCTCTCGTTAAGATTCATTCTGGACCCATGTCTCCAACCTCTGCTTTCTGTATCAGTCCTTCTGCACCCCAGTCTCCAAACTCTTCTCTTTGTAACAGCCCTTCTACATCTCAGTCTCAAACATCTTCTCTCTGTAACAGTCCTTCTCTACCTCAGTCTCCAAACTCTGCTCTCTGCAACAGTTCTTCTACAACAAAGTCTTCAACCTCTTCTCTGTGTAAAAGTCCTTCTGCAACCCAGTGTCAAAACTCTGCTCTCTGCAACAGTCCTTCTGCATCCCAGTCTCCAACATCTGCTCTCTGCAACCGTCCTTCTGCACACCAGTCTCCAAACTCTGCTCTCTGTAACAGCCCTTCTTCACACAGTCTCCAACCTCTGTTCTCTGTAACAGGCCTTCTGCAACCCAGTCTCCAAACTCTGCTCTCTGTATCAGTCCTTCTGCACACCAGTCTCCAAACTCTGCTCTCTGTAACAGTTCTTCTGCACCTCAGTCTCCAAATTCTGCTCTCTGCAACAGTCCTTCTGCACCGAAGTCTCCAAACTCTGCTCTTTGCAACAGTCCTTCTACCGGTTTTCAACCTCTGCTCTTTGTAACAGTTCTTCTGCACACAAGTCTCCAACCTCTGCTCTCATTAAGGTTCATTCTGGACCCAAGTCTCCAAACTCTGCTTTCTGTATCAGTCCTTCTGCACCCCAGTCTCTAACCTCTTCTTTTGTAACAGTCCTACTGCATCTTAGGCTCAAATATCTTCTCTCTGTAACAGTGCTTCTCTACCCCAGTCTCCAACTTCTACTCTGTGCAACAGTTCGTCTGCACCCCAGTCTCCAACCTCTGCTCTCATTAAGGTTCATTCTGGATCCAAGTCTCCAAACTCTGCTTTCTGTATCAGTCCTTCTGCACCCCAGTCTCCAACCTCTTCTTTGTAACAGTCCTGCTGCATCTCAGGCTCAAATATCTTCTCTCTGTAACAGTGCTTCTCTACCCCAGTCTCCAACTTCTACTCTGTGCAACAGTTCGTCTGCACCCCAGTCTCCAACCTCTGCTCTCTTAAAGATCCTTCTGCACCCCAGTCTCCAAACTCTGATCTTTGTCACAGTCCTTCTTCCCCTCAGTCTCCAACCTCTGCTCTCTGTAACAATCCTTCTGCACCTCAGTCTCCAACCTCTGCTCTCTGCAACAGTCCTTCTACACGCAAGTCTCTAAACTCTACTCTCTACAATGATCTTTCTGCACCCCAGTCTCCAACGACTGCTCTCTGCAACAGTCCTTCTGCACCCCAGTCTCCAACATCTGGTCTCTATAATATCCTTCTGCACCCCAGTTTCCAAACATTGTTCTCTGTGACATTCCTTCTGCACCCCTGTCTCCAAGCTCTACTCTCTGTAACAGTCCTTCTGAACTGCAGTCTCCAACCTCTGCTCTCTGCAACAGTCTTTCTGCACCTCAGTCTTCAACTTTTGCTCTCTGTTACAGGCCTTCTTCACCCCAGTCTCCAACAGCTTTTCTCTGTAACGGTTCTTCTGCACCCCAGTCTCCAAACTCTGATCTCTGTAACACTCCTTCTGCTTTCCGCTCTCCATCGTCTGCTCTCTGTAAGAATCCTTCTGCACCCAAGTCTCCAACCTCTCCTCTTAGTAAAAGTCCTTCTGCACCTCAGTCTGCAACATCTGCTCTCTCTAAGGATCCTTCATCACCTCATGCTCCAAACTCTGCTCTCTGTAAAAGGCCTTATGCACCCCAGTCTCCAAACTCTGCTTTTTGGATCAGTCCTTCTGTACCTCAGTAACCTTCCTCTGCACTCTGTAACAATCCTTCTGCACCTCAGTCTTTCACCTCTCTTCTCTGCAACGGTCCTACTGCACCCCAGTCTGCAACCTCTCCTCTCTGTAACAGTTCTTCTACACCCCAATCTCCAACCTCTACTCTCTGAAACAGTCCTTCTGCACACCAGTCTCCAACATTTCATCTCTGCAACAGTTCTTTTCTACCCCAGTCTCCAACCTCAGCTCTCTGTAACAGTCCTTCTGTACTGCAGTTTCCAAACACTTCTCTCTGTAACGGTCCTTCTGCACCCCAGTCTCAAACCTCTGCTTTCTGTATCAGTCCTTCTGCAATCAAGTCTCCAACCTCTGCTCTCTGTAACAGTCCTTCTGCATTTCAGTGTCTAAATTATGATCTCTGCAACAGTCCTTCTGCACCCCAATCTCCAACCTCTGCTCTCTGCAACAGCCCTTCTACACCCAAGTCTCCAATATCTGCTAACTGCAACAGTCTTTCTGCACCTCAGTCTCCAAACTCTGCTCTCTGCAACGGTCTCTCTGCACCCCAGTTTCCAAACTCTTCTCTCTGTAAGATCCTCCTGCACCTCAGTTTCCAAACTCCTCTCTCTGTAACATTACTTCTGCATCTCATTCTCCAAACTCTGCTCTCTGCAATGGTACCTCTGCACACCAGTCTCCAACCTTTGTTCTCTACAACAGTTCTTATGTACAAGGGTCTTCAACCTTTATTCTCTGTAAGGGTCCTTCTTAACCCCAGTCTCCAACCTCTGCTTTCTGAATCAGTCCTTCTGCAACACATTTTGCAAACTCTGCTCTCTGTAATAGTCCTTATGCACCTCACTTTGTAACCTCTGCTCTCTGCAACAGTCCTTCTGCACCCCAGTCTTCAACCTTGCTCTCTGCAACAATCCTTCTGCACACCAGTCTCCAAAATCTGCTCTCTGCCACAATCCTTCTTCACCCCAGTCTCCAATCTCTGCTCTCTGTAACAGTCCTTCTTTACTGCAGTCTCCAAACTCTGCTCTCTGTAACAATCCTTCTGCTCCCCATTCTACAAACTCTGCTTTCTGTATCAGTTTTTCTGCACCTCAGACTCCAACCTCTGCTCTCCACCACAGTCTTTCTGCGACCCAATCTCCAACCTCCAGCTTTCTAAAATTGTCTTTCTTCACCCGAGGCTCCAACCTCTGTTCTCTACAACACTTATTCTGCACCCCATTCTCCAAACTTTTCTCTCCTTAACAGTACTTATACACCTTAGTCTCCAAACTCTGCTCTCTGTAACAGTCCTTCTGTACTGTAGTTTCAAACCTCTGCTCTCTGTAATGGTCCTTCTGCACCCCAGTCTCCAAACTCTGCTTTCTGTATCAGTCCTTCTGCACGTCAGACTCCAACCTCTGCTCTCTTCAAGAGTTATGCTGCACCCCAATCTCCAACCTCTACTCTCTTTAACAGTCCTACTGCACCCCAGTCTCCAACCTCTGCTCTCTATATCAATCCTTCTGAACCTCAGTCTCCAAGTCTTCTCTCTGCAATGGTCTTTCTGCACCCCAGTCTCCAACCTCTGTTTTCTACAACACTTTTTCTGCACCCAAGTCTGCAACCTCTGCTCTCTGTAACAGTCCTTCTGTTCCGAAGTCTCCAACATCTGTTTTCTTTAATGGTCCTGCTGCACCCTAGTTTCAAACCTCTGCTCTCTGTAACAGTCCTTCTTCACTTCAGTCTCCAACCTCTGCTCTCTGCAACAGTCCTGTGGCACCCCAATCATTAAATGCTACTCTCTGCAACAGTCTTTCTCTACCCCAGTTTCCAACCTCTACTCTCTGCAATAGTCCTTCTGCACCCAAGTATCCAACCTCTACTCTATGCAACAGTTTTTCTGCACCCCAGTCTCCAACATCTGCTCTCTACAATAGTCCTTCTGCACCCCAGTCTCCAATCTCTGCTTTCTCTATCAGTACTTCTGCACTCAAGTCTCTAACCACTGCTCTCTGTAACAGTCTTTCTGCACCTCAGACTCCAAATTTTAGTTTCAGCAACAGTCATTTTCCACCCCAATTTCCAACGTCTCCTCTCCGCAACAGTTCTTCTGCACTCCAGTCTCCAACCCCTACTCTCTGCAACAGTCCTTCTGCACCCCAATCTCCAACCTCCTCTCTGCAACAGTCCTTCTGAACTTAAGTCTCCAACATCTGATCTCTGCTACAGTCCTTCTCCACGCCAGTCTCCAACCTCTGATCTCTGTAACAGTCCTTCTGTTCTGCAGTTTCCAAACACTTCTCTCTGTAACGGTCCTTCTGCACCCCAGTCTTAAACCTCTGCTTTCTGTATCAGTCCTTCTGCAATCAAGTCTTCAACCTCTGCTCTCTGTAACAGTCCTTCTGCACCTCAGTGTCCAAATTCTGCTCTCTGCAAAAGTCCTTCTGCACCCCAATCTCCAACCTCTTCTCTCTGCAACAGTCTTTCTACACCCCAGTATTCAACCTCTGCTCTCTGTATCAATCCTTCTGCACCTCAGTCTCCAAGTCTTCACTCTGCAATGGTTCTGCTGCACCCCAGTCTCCAACCTCTGTTTTCTACAACACTTCTTCTTCACCAAAGTCTCTAAACTCTGCTCTCTGTAACAGTCTTTCTGTTCCGAAGTCTCCAACTTCTGTTTTTTTTTTTTTAATTTTTTTTTATTGTTGGTCGTTCAAAACATTACACAGTTTTTAATACATCATATTTCACAGTTTGATTCAAGCAGGTTATGAACTCCCAACTTTACCCCGTATACAGATTGCTGTATCACATCCGTTACCCTTCCATTGATTGACATATTGCTTTTCTACTTTCTGATGTATTCTGTTGTCAGTCCTATTCTCTACTATCTCCCCTCCCTTCCCCTCCCCTTTTCTCTCTCTACCCCTTCTACTGTAAATCATTTCTTCCATTTGTATTATCTTGTCTTACCCCTCCTTTCTTCTTATATATCATTTTGTATAACCCTGAGGATCGCCTTCCATTTCCATGCAATTTCCCTTTTCACTCCCTTTCCCTCCCACCTCTCATTCCTGTTTAATGTAAATTTTCTTCTCAAGCTCTTCGTCCCTACCCTGTCCTTGTTTACTCCCCTTATATCAAAGTGGTCATTTGGTATTTGTTTTTTAAAGATTGACTAGCTTCATTTAGCATAATCTGCTCTAATGCCATCAATTTCCCTCCAAATTCTATGATTTTGTCGTTTCTTAATGCAGAGTAATACTCCATTGTGTATAAATGCCACATTTTTTTATCCATTCATCTATTGAAGGGCATCTAGGTTGGTTCCACAATCTTGCTATCGTGAATTGTGCTGCTATGAACATCGATGCAGCAGTGTCCCTGTAGCATGCTCTTTTTAAGTCTTTAGGAAATAGAACGAGAAGGGGAATAGCTGGGTCAAATGGTGGTTCGATTCCCAGCTTTCCAAGAAATCTCCATACTGCTTTCCAAATTGGCTGCACCAATTTGCAGTCCCACCAGCAATGAACAAGAGTGCCCTTTTCCCCGCATCCTTTCCAGCACTTATTGTTGTTTGACCTCCTAATGGGTGCCAATCTTACTGGAGTGAGATGGTATCTTAGGGTAGTTTTGATTTGCATTTCTCTGACTGCTAGCGATGGTGAGCATTTCTTCATGTACTTATTGATTGATTGTATGTCCTCCTCTGAGAAGTGTCTATTCAGGTCCTTGGCCCATTTATTGATTGGGTTATTTATTATCTTATTGTCTAATTTTTTGAGTTCTTTTTATATTCTGGTTATTAGGTCTCTATCTGAAGTTTGTGGATTAAACATTTGTTCCCAGGATGTAGGCTCCCTATTTATCTCTCTTATTGTTTCTTTTGCTGAGAAAAAACTTTTTAGTTTGAGTAAGTCCCATTTTTTAATTCTAGTTGTTAACTATTGTGCTATGGGTGTCCTATTGAGGAATTTGGGGCCCGATCCCACAGTATGTAGATCGTAGCCAGCTTTTTCTTCTATCAGATGCCGTGTCTCTGATTTAATATCAAGCTCCTTGATTCATTTTGAGTTAACTTTTGTACATGGCGAGGGATAGGGATTGAGATTCATTTTTATGCAAATGGATTTCCAGTTTTTCCAGCACCATTTGTTGAAGATGCTATCCTTCCTCCATTGCATGCTTTTAGCCCCTTTATCAAAATAAGGTAGTTGTAGTTTTGTGGATTGGTTACTGTGTCCTCTATTCTGTACCATTGGTCCACCCACCTGTTTTGGTACCAGTACCATGCTGTTTTTGTTACTATTGATCTGTAGTATAGTTTGAAGTCTGGTATCACTCTACCGCCTGATTCACACTTCCTGTTTAGCATTGTTTTTGCTATTCTGGGTCTTTTATTATTCCATATGAATTTCATGATTCTTTTATCTATTTCTACAAGAAATGCTGTTGGGATTTTGATTGGTATTGCATTGAACTTATAGAGAACTTTTTGTAATATCGCCATTTTGATGATGTTAGTTCTGCCTATCTATGAGCGGGGTATATTTCTCCATCTTCTAATGTCTTTTTCTATGTCTTTCTTTAGGGTTCTGTAATTTTCATTATATAAATCTTTCACCTCTTTTGTTAGGTTGATTCCCAAGTATTTTATTTTTTGGGGGGATATTGTAAATGGAATAGTTGTCCTCATTTCCATTTCAGAGGATTTGTCGCTGATATACAGAAATGCCTTTGATTTATGCATGTTGATCTTATATCCTGCCACTTTGCTGAATTCATTTATTAGCTCTATTAGCTTCTTTGTAGACCCTTTTGGGTCTGCTAGGTATAGAATCATATCATCTGCAAATAGTGATAATTTAAGTTCTTCTTTTCCTATTCTTATGCCTTTAATTTCTTTCGTCTGTCTAATTGCTCTGGCCAGTGTTTCAAAGACTATGTTGAACAGAAGTGGTGAGAGAGGGCATCTCTGTCTTATACGAGATCTTAGAGGGAATGCCTTCAATTTTTCTCCATTTAGAATGATGCTGGCCTGTGGCTTATCATAGATTGCTTTTACAATGTTGAGGTATGTTCCAGTTATCCCTAATTTTTCTAGAGTTTTGAACATAAGAGGATGCTGAACTTTGTCGAATGCTTTTTCTGCATCTATCGAGATGATCATATGGTTCTTATTTTTAAGTCTATTGATGTGGTGAATAACATTTATTGATTTCCGTATATTGAACCAGCCTTGCATTCCAGGGATGAATCCTACTTGATCATGGTGTATAATTTTTTTGTATTTGAATCCGATTCTCCAGAATTTTATTGAGGATTTTTGCGTCAAGTTTCATTAGAGATATTGGTCTGTAGTTTTATTTCTTTGAAGTGTCTTTGTCTGGTTTCGGAATCAGGGTGATGTTGGCCTCATAGAATGAATTTGGAAGTTCTCCCTCTTTTTCTATTTCCTGAAATAGCTTGAAAATTATTGGTGTTAGTTCCTCTTTAAAGGTTTTGTAAAACTCTGCTGTATACCCATCCGGTCCTGGGCTTTTCTTAGTTGGTAATCTTTTGATGGTTTCTTCTATTTCCTCTATTGTTGTTGGTCTGTTTAGGTTGTCTATATCCTCCTGACTCAATCTGGGCAGATCATAAGACTTAAGGAATTTATCTATGCCTTCACTATCTTCTATTTTATTAGAATATAAAGATTCAAAATAATTTCTGATTATCTTCTGTATTTCTGAAGTGTCTGTTGTAATATTGCCTTTTTCATCCCGTATGTTAGAAATTTGAGTTCTCTCTCTTCTTCTCTTTGTTAGCATGGCTAAGGGTCTGTCAATTTTATTTATTTTTTCAAAGAACCAATTTTAGTTTTGTCAATTGTTTCTTTTGTTTTAATTTCATTAATTTCAGCTCTGATTTTAATTATTTCTTGCCTTCTACTTTTTTTGCTGTTGTTTTGCTCTTCTTTTTCTAGGATTTTGAGATGAAGTAAGAGATCATTTATTTGTTTTTGTTTTTTTTTTTTTTTTTTGAGGAATGAACTCCAAGCAATGAATTTTCCTTTTAGAACTGCTTTCAATGTGTCCCATAGATTCCGATATCTTGTGTCTGTGTTTTCATTTAACTCTAGGAATTTTTTAATTTCCTCCTTGATGTCTTCTAAAACCCATTGATCATTCAGCATCCTATTGTTCATTCTCCAAGTGATGCTTGATTTTTCCTTCTTTCTTTTATCATTGATTTTCAGTTTTATTCCATTATGATCAGATAAGATGCATGGTATTATCTCTACCCCTTTGTATTATCTAAGAGTTGCCCTGTGACATAATATATGGTCTATTTTTGAGAAGGTTACATGTGCTGCTGAGAAAAAAGTGTAACTACTTGATTTTGGGTGATATAGTCTATATATGTCAATTAAGTCTAGGTTATTAATTGTGTTATTAAGTTCTATAGTTTCTTTATTTAACTTTTGTTTGTAAGATCTGTCCAGTGGTGAGAGAGGTGTGTTGAAGTCTCCCATGATTATTGTATAGTGATCTATTAGACTCTTGAACTTGAGAAGAGTTTGCTTGATGAACACAGCTGCACCATTATTTGGGGCATATATATTTATGATTGTTTTGTCTTGTTGGTGTATGGTTCCCTTGAGCAGTATGAAGTGTCCTTCTTTATCCCTTTTGATTAACTTTGGCTTGAAATCTATTTTATTCGATATGAATATGGACACTCCTGCTTGTTTCTGCAGTCCATATGAGTGGTATGATTTTTCCCAATCTTTCACCTTCAGTCTATGAATATTTTTCCTATCAGATGCGTCTCCTGTAGGCAGCATATTGTTGGGTCTTGTTTTGTGATCCATTCTACTAGCCTGTGTCTCTTAATTGGAGAGTTTAAGCCATTAACATTTAGGGTTATTATTGAGATATGGTTTGTTCTTCTAGCCATATTTGTTTATTGATGTTACTAAACCTGATTTGTTATTCTCTTCGACTACTTTCCCCCCTTTACTGTCCTACCTCCAATTGTTGGTTTTCAATGTTATTGTCCATTTCCTCTTTCTGAAATGTTTTGCAAAAGATTTTTTGAAGAGATGGTTTTCTAGCTGTGAATTCTTTTAACTTTTGTTTATCCTGGAAGGTTTTAATTTCATCTTCTATCCTGAAGCTTAATTTCGCCAGATACACGATTCTTGGTTGGGACCCATTTTCTTTCAGTGTTTGAAATATGTTATTCCAGGATCTTCTAGCTTTCAGAGTTTGTGTTGAGAGATCAGCTGTTATCCTGATTGGTTTGCCCCTAAATGTAATCTGCTTTCTTTCTCCTGCAGTTTTTAAAATTCTCTCCTTATTCTGTATGTTGGACATCTTCATTATAATGTGTCTAGGTGTGGATCTCTTATGATTTTGCACATTCGGCGTCCTGTAGGCTTCTAGGATTTGGGATTCTGTCTCATTCTTCAAGTCTGGGAAGTTTTCTCGTATTATTTAACTGTATAGACTGTTTATTCCTTTGGTATGGAGCTCTGTGCCTTCCTGTATCCCAATGACTTTTAAATTTGGTCTTTTGATATTGTTCCATAATTCTTGGATGTTCTGCTAATGGTTTCTTAGTAGACTTGTTGAGCTGTCTATGTTCTTTTCCAGTTGAAATACTTTGTCTTCATTGCCTGATGTTCTCTCTTCTAAGAGATCTACTCAACTGGTAGTATTCTCAATTGATTTTTTAAGTTGGTTTATTGTTTCCTGCATTTCTAGCATTTCAATTGGTTTGTTTTTTGTTACCTCTAGCTCCCTGTGAAATTGATCTTTTACTTCCTGGATTTGTTTTTCAATGTGATCTTTCATTGTCTGATTTTGCTGTCTCATGTCTTCCTTGACACTCCAGATCATCTGAAGCATATATATCCTGAACTCTTTATCTGACATTCCATCTGTTGCACCTATTACCTCTTCTAAAGTTGAGTTGACCTGCATTGCTTGTGGTCCTTTCTTTCCTTGTCTTTTCATGCTGCTCACGTTTCTTTCTGCTTGGTGAAACTGTTGTGTTTATGAGTTTTTCCCCCTAATTATTTATATAGCTCTTTGTTGAAAAATCTCCCTTGCAGGGCGGGTAGTGGCTGTTCTCCTTCTCTAGTTGGGGTGATCTCAATACCGCACTGGCGGGCCGCTAGGCCTGCTCTGCCGGTTGTTCGCAGGTCTGCCCACCCTGCGGGTGCGGGTGGCGACTCTGCTCTGCCCCCCCTCCAATTGTGGTGATATGACTATCACCCCTTTGGGTCGTTGAGCCTGATCCGGATGCGGGCGGCTGCTCTGCTCTGCCCCTACTCCAATTGGAGTGGCGTATCTACCATGCTGGCAGGCCTCTAGGCCTGTTCCGTTGGTGGGTTTCAGGTCTGCCTGACTCTGGCAGTAAGGGGAGTTGGGTGTCGAGATTCCTTTGGTCCTTGCGGTCACGCCCACAGAGAGATTTTGAAGTTTCTCGGTAGTTCGCCAGGTGGGTGGAGCTATTAGCAGAGCCCGAAGGGCATGGCCATATGCTGAGCAATGCGGGGACCCTTCTAGCTGAGTCGGGCCACCGGGAGCAACGTGAAGAGCGGGGTAGCTGTGTCTGCGTGGTTAAGATCTGGTCGTGTGGTTTGGCTGTTCGCCGAGCGAGAGCAGGGCCTCCTGGGAGAGCCGATATGGCAGAGGCGTCTGCCAGTTTGGGCTGCCACTCAGCTCCGGGCCGCCGTTGCTTTCAGTAGCTGCTGGTGGTTGTGGGATTGGACCTCTGCGCCCGCCGGGGGGGCCACCTGTAGAGCCGGGTAGCTGCGACCATGTGGTTAGGAACCGGGCAGGTGAGGCGGCTGTTCCCAGAGCGAGCACTAGGCCTCCCAGGCGAGCCCGGATGGCGGAGGCCGACTGCCGGTTCGGGTGGGGCGGGCCATGTCACTCCGGGTGTCCGCTGCTTGCAAAAGTGGTTGCTGGTTGCAGGACTTGACTTCTGCACCCGCCGCGTGGCCTTCTGTCTAGCCGGGTAGCTGTGGCCTCCTGGTTAAGGACCGGGTGGGTGAGGCGGCTGCTCCCAGAGCGAGCACTAGGCCTCCCAGGGGAGCCCGGATGGCAGAGGCCGAATTCCGGTTTGGGCGGGGCTGGCTAAGTCGCTCCGGGTGTCCGCTGCTTGCAAAAGCGGTTGCTGGTTGCAGAAGTTAATTTCTGCACCCGCTGCGGGGCTGCCTGTAGAGCCAGGTAGCTGTGGCCGCATGGTTAGGAACCAGGCAGGTGAGGCGGCTCCTCCCATAGCGAGAGCTAAGCCTCCCGGGGGAGCCGCTTGCCGGAACAGCTGATGGCTGCAGGACTAGACCTCTGTGCCCGCGTGGCCGCAAGATCCACTTCTCTGGACAGACTGTCACTTCCAATAAACCTAAAAGTTCACGGCAGCTCTCTTCTTAAGGAATTATGCTAGAAGTTCCTCCATAGTTAGGCTGCCGTTGTTCCGATGTGTCTTTCTTATTCTGTTAAAGTGGAGAGGTTGGAATTGCTGCTTCCTCGCCGGCCCCCATGTTGGATCCCATGTTTTCTTTAATGGTCCTTCTGCACCCTAGTTTCAAACCTCTGCTATCTGTATCAGTCTGTCTGCACCATAGTCTCCAAACTCTGCTGCTGTAACAGTCCTTCTGCACATCAGTCTGCAACCTCTGCTCTCTGCAATAGTCCTTCTGCACCCCAGTCTCCAAACTACTGCTTCTGTATCAGTCCTTATCCACCTCAGTCTCCAAACTCTACTCTCTGTAATAGTCCTTCTCCACTTCAGTCTCCAACCTCTGTTCTCTGCAACAGTCCTGTGGCACACCAATCTCCAAATGCTACTCTCTGCAACAGGTCTTTCTCAACCCCAGTCTCCAACCTCTACTCTCTGCAGCAGTTCTTCTGCACCCCATCTCCACCTCTACTCTCTGCAATAGTCATTCTGCACCCAACTCTCCAAACTCTACTATATGCAACAGTCTTTCTGCACCCCAGTCTCCAACATCTGCTCTCTACAATAGTCCTTCTGCCCCAGTCTCCAAACTCTGCTTTCTGTATCAGTACTTCTGCACTCAAGTCCTCTAACCACTGCTCTCTGTAACAGTCCTTCTGCACCTCAGAATCCAAATTTTGGTCTCAGCAACAGTCCTTCTCCACCCCAATCTCCAACGCTACTCTCTGCAACAGTCTTTCTGCACCCCAGTCTCCAACCTCCTCTCTGCAACAGTCCTTCTGCACCCCAGTCTTCAACATCTGAGGTCTGTAACAGTCCTTCTCCACCCCAGATTCCAACCTCTGCTCACTGTAACAGTCCTTCTGCACACCAGTCTCCAACCCTGCTTTCTCTATCAGTCCTTCTGCACTCAAGTCTTAAACCTCTACTCTCTGTACAGTCCTTCTGCACCACAGTCTCCAAATTCTGCTCTCTGCAACAGTCATTCTGCACCCCAATCTCCAACCTCTGCTCTCTGCAAAAGTCTTTCTACACCCAAGTCTCAAACCTCTGCACTCCGGAACAGTCTTTCTGCACCACAGTTTCCAACCACTGTTCTCTGCAATGGTTTTTCTACACCTTAGTCTTCAACATCTACTCTCTGTAACAGTCCTTCTGCACCTCAGTCTCCAACCTCTGCTCTCTGTATGATCCTTCTGAAAATCAGTCTCCAAATTCTGCTTTCTGTAACACTCCTTTTCACCCAGTCTCCATCCTCTGCTCTCTGTAATAGTCCTTATTTTCCGCAGTCTCCAAACACTGTTTTCTTTAGTGGTCCTTCTGCACCCCAGTTCCAACTCTGCTTTTGTATCAGTTCTTCTGCACCACAGTCTCCAAACTCTGCTGCTGTAACAGTCCTTCTGCACCTCAATCTGCAACCTCTGCTCTCTTTAATAGTCCTACTGCACCCCAGTCTCCAACCTATGCTCTCTGCAACAGTCCTTCTGCACCCCAGTCTCCAACATTTGATCTCTGCAACAGTTCTTTTCAACCTCAGTCTCCAACATCTGCTCTCCTTATAAGTCCTTCTGTACTGCAGTTCCAAACTCTTCTCTCTGTAACTGTCCTTCTGCATACCAGTCTCCATCCCCTACTTACTCTATCAGTCCTTCTGCACTCAAGTCTCCAAACTCTGCTCTCTGTACAGTCCTTCTGTACCTCAGTCTCCAAATTCTGCTGTCTGCAACGGTCTTTCAGCACCCCAATCTCTAACCTCAGCTCTTTGCAACAGTCCTTCTACACCCAAGTCTCCAACCTCTGCACTCCGCAACAGTCCTTCTAACCTCAGTCTCCAACCTCTGCTCTCTGCAATGGTCTTTCTACACCCCTGTCTTCAACATCTACTCTCTGTAACAGTCCTTCTGCACCCTAAGTCTCCAACCTCTACTCTCTGTATGATCCTTCTTAAAACAAGGCTCCAAACTCTGCTTTCTGTAACAGTCCTTTTGCACCTCAGTCTCCAAAGTCTGCTCTCTGTAACAGGCCTTTTGCACACCAGTCTCCATTTTCTTCTCTCTGTAATAGGCCTTCTGCACCAAGTCTCTGAACTCTGCTCTCTTTAACAGTTCTTCGGCACTCCAGTCTCCAAACTCTGCTCTCTATAACAGTCCTTCTGCATCTCAGTCTCCAAACTCTGCTCTCTGTAAGATCCTTCTGCAACCCAGTCTCCAAACTCTGCTCTCAGTATCAGTCCTGCACGCCAGTCTCCAACCTCTGCTCTTTGCAACAGTCTTTCTGCACCCCAGTCTCCAACCTCTGCTCTCTGCAACAGTTCTCCTGAAACCCAATCTCCAACCTCTACTCTCTGTAATACTCCTTCTGCACCCAAGTCTCGAACCTCTACTCTATGCAACAGTCCTTCTGCACCCCAGTCTCCAACATCTGCTCTCTACAACAGTCTTTTTGCACCCCAGTCTCCAATCTCTGCTTTTTCTTTCTGTACTTCTGCACTCAAGGTCTCTAACCACTGCTCTCTGTAACATTCCTTCTGCACCTGAGTCTCCAAATTCTGCTCTCAGCAACAGTCCTTCTCCACCCCAATCTCCAACGTCTGCTCTCCACAACAGGTCTTCTGCACCCCAGTCTCCAACCCCTACTTTCTGGAACAGTCTTTCTGCACCCCAGTCTCCAACCTCCTCTCTTCAACAGTGCTTCTGCACCCAGTCTCCAACATCTGATCTCTGAAACAGTCCTTCTCTGAACCAGTTTCCAACCTCTGCTCTCTGTAACAGTCCTTCTGTACTTCAGTTCCCAAACTATTCTCTCTGTAACTGTCCTGCACACCAGTCTCCAACCCCTGCTTTCTCTAGCAGTCTTTCTGCACTCAAGTCTCAAACCTCTGCTCTCTTTACAGTCCTTCTGCACCTCAGGCTCAAAATTCTGCTCTCTGCAACAGTCCTTCTATAGCAAAGTCTCCAACCTCTGCATTCCTCAACAGTCCTTCTGCACCTCAGTCTCCAACCTCTACTCTCTACAATGGTCTTTCTACACCTCATTCTTCAACATCTACTCTCTGTAACAGTCCTTCTGCACCTAAGTCTCCAACCTCTGCTCTTTGTATGATCCTTCTAAAAACAAGTCTCCAAACTCTGCTTTCTGTAACAGTCCTTCTGCACCCCAGTCTCCAAAGTCTGCTCTCTGTAACAGGCCTTCTGCACACCAGTCTTTATCTTCTTCTCTCTGTAACAGGCCTTTTGCACCCAAGTCTCTGAACTCTGCTCTCTTTAACAGTCCTTCTGCACGCCAGTCTCCAACCTCTGCTCTCTGTAACAGTCCTTCTGCACCTCAGTCCTCCAAACTCTGCTCTCTGTAAGATCCTTCTGCACCCCAGTCTCCAAACTCTGCTCTCAGTATCAGTCCTGCACGCCAGTCTCCAAACACTGCTCTCTCTAACAGTTTTTCTGCACCTCAGTCTTCAACGACTGCTCTCTGAAACAGTCTTTCTGCACCCCAGTCTTCAAACTCTGCTCTTTAGAACACTCCTTCTATACCCCAGTCTCCATACTCCTACACTCTGAAACGATCCTTCTGAACCCCAGTCTCCACCTCTGCTCTCTGCGACAGTCCTGTGGAACCCCAATCTTCAAATATTACTCTCTGCAACAGTCTTTCTCCAACCCAGTCTCCAACTTCTGCTCTCTGCAACAGTTCTCCTGCAACAAAATCTCCAACCTCTACTTTCTGCAATAGTCCTTCTGTACCCAAGTCTCCAACATCTACTCTATGCAACAGTCCTTCTGCACCCCAGTCTCCAACATCTGCTCTCTACAACAGTCCTTCTGCACCAGTCTCCAAACTCTGCTCTCTTTAACAGTCGTTCTGCACGTCAACACAGCAACCTCTGCTCTCTACTACAGTCCTTCTGTACCCCAGTTTTCAACCTCTGCTCTCTGCAACAGTCTTTCCTCACACCAGTCTCCTAAATATGCTCTCTGTAACAATCCTTTTCCACTGCAGTCTCCATCCTCTGCTCTCTGTAACAGTCCTTGTGTACTGCAGTCTCCAAACTCTGCTCTCTGTAACGGTATTTCTGCACCCCAGTCCTCAAACACTGCCCTCTGTAACAGTGCTTCTGCAACTCAGTCTGAAACCTCTGCTGTGTGCAACAGTCCTTCTATACCCCAGTCTCCATCCTCTGCTCTCTGGAACAGTCCGTTTTGTACCTTACACTCCAAAATCTGCTCTCTGAAACAGTTCTTCTCAAGCCCAGTCTCCAACCTCTTCTCTCTGTAACAGTCCTTCTGTACTGCAGTCTCCAACCTCTGCTCGCTGTAAGGGTCCTTCTGCACCAGAGTCTCCAACCTCTGCTTTCTGTATCAGTTCTTCTGCACCCCAGTCTCCAACCTCTTCTCTCTTTATCAATCCTTCGGCACCTCAGTCTCCAAGTCTCCTCTCTGCAATGGTCCTTCTGCACCTCAGTCTCCAAACTCTGCTCTCTGTAACAGTGCTTCTGCACCTCAGTCTCCAACCTCTGCTCTATGTAAAATCCTTCTGTAACCGGATTTCCAAACTCGGCTTTCTCTAAAAGTCCTTCTGCACCCCAGTCTCCAAACTCTGCTCTCTGTAACAGGCCTTATTCAACCCATTTTCCACCTTCTGCTCTCTGTAAGAGTCCATCTGCACCCCAGTCTCCAAACCCTGCTCTCTGCAACGATCCTTCTGAACCCCAGTCTCCATTGTCTACTCTCTGCAACAGTCCTTCTGCACCCAAGTCTCCTAAATCTGCTCTATGCAACAGTCCCTCTGAACCTCAGTCTGATAACTCTGCTCTCAGCAGCGATCCTTCTGCACCCCAGTCTCAAAACTCAGCTCTCTGTAACAGTCATTCTGCACCTCAGTCTCCAACCTCTGTTCTCTGTAAGATCCTTCTGAAAACCAGTCTCCAATGTCTGCTCTTAGTAACAGTCCTTCTGCAACCCAGTCCCCAAACTCTGCTCTCTGTAGCAGGCCTTCGCCACCCCAGTCTCAAAACTATGCTCTCGGTAACAGGCCATCTGCTTCCCAGTCTCCAACCTCTTCTCTCTGCCACGATCCTTCTGCACCCGAGTCCCCAACCTCAGCTCTCTGAAAGATCCTTCTGCACCCCAGTCTCCAAACTCTGCTCTATGTAAGAGTCTTTCTGCACCCCAGTCTCAACATCTGCTTTCGGTAACTGTTTTGTACCGCAGTCTCCAAACTCTGTTCTCTGTAATGGTCCTTCTGCACCCCAATTTCTAAACTTTGCTTCCTGTAACACTTTTTCTGCACCTGAGTCTCCAAACTCTTCTCTCTGTAACAGTCCTTCTACACACCAGTCTCCAACTACTGCTCTTTGTAAATATCCACCTGCACCTAGTCTGAAACCTCTGCTCTCCACAATTCTTCTGCACCCCAGTCTCCAACCACTGCTCTTTGTAACAGTCTCCCTGCACCTCAATCTCCAACCTCTGCTCTCTGTAAAATCCTTAATAAACCCGGTCTCCAAACTCTGCTCTTTATAACAGTCCTTCTGCACCCCAGTCTCTAACCTCTCCTCTCTGTAACAGGCCTTCTGCACGCCAGTCTTCAAACTCTGCTCTATGAACGATCATTCTGCAAACCTGTCTCCAACCTCCGCTCTCCGCAATGATCCTACTGCACCCCAGTCTCCAACCTCTAATCTCTGAAACAGTCCTTCTGCACCTTAGTCTCCAACTTCTGCTCTCTAAAAGATTATTCTGCACCCCCGACTTTAAGCTCTGCTCCTTGCAACGATCCTTCTGCACCCCAGTCTCCAACCTCCGCTCTATGTAACAGGACTTCTGCACCTAAGTCTCCAACCTCTGCTCTCTGCAAAAGTCCTTCGGCACCCCAGTCTTCAAACTCTGTTTTCTGTATCAGTCCTTCTAAACCTTAGTCTAAAACCTCTGCTCTCCATATCTATCCTTCTACACCTCAGTCTCCAACCTGTTCTCTCTGTAACATTCTTTCTGAACCCGAGTCTCCAACCTATGATCTCTGTAACATTTTTCTATACTGCAGTCTCCAAACTCTGGTCTCTGTAATGGTCCTTCTGCACCCGAATTGCCAACCTGTGCTTTATGTAACAGTGCTTCTGAACCTCAGTCTCCAAACTCTGCTCTCTATAACAGTCCGTCTACACTTCAGTTTCCAAGCTCTACTCTCTGTAACAGTCCTTCTGCACCTCAGTCTGAAACCTCTGGTCTCTGCACGATCTTTCTGCACCCCAGTCTCCAACCACTGCTCCCTGTATCAGTCCACCTTCACCTCAGTCTCCAAACTCTGCTCTCTATAAGATCCTTCAGATACCCAGTCTCCAAACTCTCCTCTTTGTAACAGGCCTTCTGCACGCCAGTCTCCAATCTCTGCTCTCTGTAGAAGGCCTTTTGCACACCAGTCTCCAACCGCTGCTCTCTGCAACAATCCTTCTGCACCCCAGTCTCCAACCTTTGTTCTCTGTAACAGTTCTTCTGCACCCGCGTGTCCAACCTCTGCTCTCTGTAACAGGACTTCTGCACCTCAGTCTCCAAACTCTGCTCTCTACAACAGTCCTACTGCACCCTAGTTACCAACATCTGCTCTCTGCAACAGTTCTTCTGCACCTCAGTATAAAAACTCTGCTCTCTGCAACGACCCTTCTGCACCCCAGTCTCCTACCTCTGCTCTCTGTAACAGTCCTTCTGCACCTCTTTCTCCCAACTATGCTCTTTTTATGATCCTTCTGCAACACAGTCTTTAAACTCTGCACTCTCTAACAGTCGTTCTGCTGAACAGTCTCCGACCTCTGCTCTCTGTAACAGGACTTCTGCAAAACAGTCTCCAAACTCTGCTCTCTGTAATAGCCCTCTGCACCCCAGTCTCCAACCTTTTCTCTCTGCAACGATTCATCTCCACCCAAGTCTCCAACATCTACTCTCTGCAACTGTCCTTTTGCATCCCAGTCTGCAAACTCTGCTCCCTGTAAGATCCATCTGAACCACAGTCCCCAAACTCTGCTTTCTGCAACAGTCCTTCTATAGCCCAGTCTCCATCCTCTGCTCTCTGGAACAGTCGTTTTGCATCCCAGACTCCAACATCTGCTCTCTGAAACAGGTCTTCTCCAGCCCAGTCTCCAACCTCTGCTCTCTGTAACAGTCCTTCTGTACTGCAGTCTCTAACCTCTGCTCTCTGTAAGGGTCCTTGTGCACCAGAGTCTCCAACCTCTGCTTTCTGTTATCAGTTCTTCTCCAACCCAGTCTCCAACCTCTTCTCTCTGTATCAATCCTTCTGAACCTCAGTTTCCAAGTCTCCTCTCTGCAACGGTCCTTCTCCACCTCAGTCTCCAAACTCTGCTCTCTCTAAAAGTCTGTCTGCACCCCAGGTCTCCAAACTCTGCTCTCTGTAACAGGCCTTCTTCAACCAATTCACAACATTCTGCTCTCTGTAAGAGTCCTTCTGCACACAAGTCTCCAACCTCTGCTCTCTGCAATGATCCTTCTGTACCCCAGGCTCCAACATCTACTCTCTGCAACAGTCCTTCTGCACCCAGTCCCCAAACTCTGCTCTGAGGAACAGGCCTTCTAAACCCCAGTCTCCAAACTCTGCTCTCGGTAACAGGCCATCTGCTTCCCAGTCTCCAACCTCTCCTCTGCTCTCTGTAACAGTCTTTCTGCACCTAAGTCTCCAAACACTGCTCTCTGTAACAGTCCTTCTGCACCCCAGTCTCCAAACGCTGCTCTCTGTAACAGTCCTTCTGCACCCCACTCTAAAATCTGCTCTCTGCAACAGTCCTTCTCCACGCGTCTCTAACATCTGTTCTCTGCAACAGTCCTTCTGCACCCCAGTCTCCAAACTCTGCTCTATGGAACGAACCTTCTGGACCCCAGTCTCCAACATCTCCTCTCTGCAACAGTCCTTCTGCACCACAATCTCCAACCTCTCCTCTCTGTAAGATCCTTCTACACTCCAGTTTCCAAACTTTGCTCTCTTTAACATTTCTTCTCCACCGCACTTTCCAAACTCTGTCCTCTGCAACAGTCTTTTTGCTCCCCAGTCTCCGAGATCTGCTCTCTGTAACAGACTTTATGTACCGCAGTTTCTAACCTCTATTCTCTGTAACGGTCCTTCTGCAAAACAGTTTCCAAGCTCTGCTTTTTGAATCAGTCCTTCTGAACCACAGTCTCCAACCTCTGCTCTTTGTATCTATCCTTCTGCACCTAAGTCTCCATCCTATGCTTTCTGTAACAGTCCTCCTGCACCCCAGTCTCCAACCTCTGGTCTCTGTAACAGTCCTTCTATACCGCAGTCTCTAACTTCTGGTCTCTGTAATGGTCCTTCTGCACCCCAATTTCCAAACTCTGCTTTCTGTAACAGTCCCTCTGCACGTCACTCTCTAAACTCTGCTCCCTGCAACGATTCTTTTTCACCCCAGTCTCCATCCTCTGCTCTCTGCATCAGTCCTGCTGCAACCCAGTCTCCAACATCTGCTCTATGAAAAAGTCCTTCTGCAACTCAGTCTAAAAACTCTGCTCTCTGCAATGATCCTTTGCACCTCAGCCTCCTAACTCTGCTCTCTGTAACACCCTTCTGCAACCCAGTCGCCAAACTCTGCTCTTTGTAAAAGTCTTTCAGAACAACAGTTTCCAACCTCTGCTCTCTGTAACAGGAATTCTGAAACCCAATCTCGAAACTATGCTCTTTGTAACAGTCCTTCTGTACCCCAGATTCCAACCTCTGCTCTCGGCAACAGACCTTCTGCACCCCAGTCTCCAACTTCTGCTCTCTGTAACAATCCTTCTGCACCCCAGTCTTCTACTACTGCTCTCTTTAATATTCCTTCTGCACCTCACTCTCCACCTTGCTCTCTGCAAAGGTCTTTCTGCACACTTGTCTTCGACCTCTGCTCTCTGCAACAGTACTTCTGCACCCCAGTCTTCAAACTCTTCTTTCTGCAACAATTCTTCTCAATCTCAGTCTCCAACTTCTTCTCTCTGCAACAGTCCTTCTGCACTGCACCCCAGTCTCTAAACTCTGCTCTCTTTAACAGTCCTTCTGCAACCTAATCTCCAACATCTGCTCTCTGTAAGAGTCCTTCTGCACCTCAGTCCTCCACACTCTGCTTTCTGTATCAGTCCTTCTGCACCCCAGTCTCCAACCTCTTCTCTATGCAACAGTCTTGCTGCACCCGAGTTAGCAACATCTGATCTCTGCAACAGTCCTTCTGCACCTCAGACTCCAACCACTGCTCTCTGAAAAAGACATTCTGTACTGCATTCCAACCTGTGCTCTCTGTAACCTTCTTTCTTCACCACAAATTCCAATCTCTGTTTTCTCTATCAGTCCTTCTGGACCCCAGTCTCCAAACTCTGCTCTCTGTAAGAGTCCTACTGCACATCAGTCTTCAACCTCTTCTCTATGTAAGATCCTACTGAACCTCAGTATCCAAACTCTGCTTTCTGTATCATGCCTTCTCTACCTCAGTCTCCAAACTATGCTTTCTGCAATAGTCGAGCTGCACCCCAGTCTCAAACCTCTGTCCTCTGCAACAGTTTTTCTGCTCCCCAGTATCCAATGTCTGCTCTCTGTAACAGTCCTTCTGTACCGCAGTCTCAAAACTCTGCTATCTGTAAAATTCTTCTGAAAACGAGGCTCCAAACTCTGCTTTCTGTAACAGTACTTCTGAACCCAGACTCCAAACTCTGCTCTCTGTAACAATCCTTCTGCACCCAACTCTCCAAAGTCTGCTCTCGTTAACAGTCCTTCTGCAACCAAGTCTCCAACGTCTGCTCTCTGCAACAATCCTTCTTCACTCCAGTCTCCAAACATTTTTCACTGAAAGATTCTTCTGCACCCTAGTTTCCAACTCTTCTCTCCGTAACATTCCTTCTGCACCACAGTCTCTAACGTCTACTCTCTGCAATGTTCCCTATGCACCCCAGTCTACAACCTTGTTCTCTACAACAGTTCTTCTATACGGCAGTCTTCACCCTCTGTTCTCTGTAAGGTTCCTTCTGCACCCCAGTCTCCAAACTCTGCTCTCTGTAACAGGCCTTCTGCACCCCAGTTTTCAACCTCTGAACTCTGTAACAGATCTTCTGCACCCCAGTCTCAAACCTGTGCTCTCTTCAATGATCCTTCAGCACCCCAGGATCCAATATCTGCTCTGTGCAACAGTCCTTCTGCACGTCAGTCTGAAAACTCTGCTCTCTGCACCAATCGTTCTGCACCCCTGTTTCCAAACTTTGCTCTCTGTAACAAAACTTCTGAACCTCAGACTCCAAAATACTCTCTATAAGATCCTTCTGCAATCCAGTCTCGAAACTGTGCTATATGTAACAGTGCTTCTGCACCCCAGGCTCAAAACTCTGCTCTCTGTAACAGACCTTCTGCACCCCACTCTTCAAACTCTGCACTCTGTAATAGGCTTCCTGCAAACCAGTCTCCAACCTTTTCTCTCTGCAACGATTCTTCTTCACCTTAGTCTCCATCCTCTGCTCTCTGCAACAGTCCTTCTGCACCCAATTCTCCAACCTCTGCTCTCTTTAAAAATCCTTCTGCACCTCAGTCTCCAAACTCTGCTCTCTGCAACGGTTCTTCAACACCCCAGTCACCAACCTCTGTTCTCTGCATCAGTCCTTCTTCACCTAAGTCTCCAACCTCTGCTCTCTGCAACAGTACTTCTAAACTGCAGTCTGCAACCTCTGCTCTCTGTAACGGTCCTTCTGCACCCCAGTCTCCAACGTCACCTTTCTGTATCAGTTCTTCTTCACCCCAGTCTCCAACCTCGGCTCTCAGGAACAGTCCTTCTGCACTCCAGTCTCAAACTTATGCTCTCTGCAACATTTCTTCTGCACCCCAGTCTCCATCTGTCCTCTCTGTAACTGTCCTTCTGCACCCCAGTCTCCAACCTCTGCTCTCTGTAACGATCTTTCTGCATCACAGTCTGAAAACTCTGCTCTCTGCAACGATCCTTCTGCCCCTCAGTCTCCAACCTCTGCTGTCTGTAACAGTCCTTCTCCACCCTAGTCTCCAACCTCTTCTCTCTGCAACGATCCTTCTGCACCTCAGTCTCCAAACTCTGATCTCTGCAACAGTCCTTTTGCACACCAGTCTCCAGACTCTGCTCTCTGGAAGATCCTTTTTCATCCCAGTCTCCAAACTCTGCTCTCTGCAACAGTCCTTCTCCACCCTAGTATCCAAACTCTGCTCTCTGTAAAAGTTCTTCTGCACCTCAGTCTCCAACCTTTTGCTCTCTCTAATGGTCCTTCTGCCCCCCAGTCTCCACCTCTGCTCTCTGTAACAATCCTTCTGAACCTCAGTCTCCAACGTCTGCTCTTTGTAACAGTCCTTCTCCACCCCAGTGTCCAACATCTGCTCTCTGCAACGGTCCTTCTGCACCCCAGTCTCCAAACTCTGCTCTCTGTAACAGTCTTCTGTGCCGCAGTCTCCAACCTCTCTCTATAACGGTCCTTCTACACGCGAATTGCCAACCTCTGCTTTCCTTTACAATTTTTCTGAACCTCAGATTCCAAACTCTGTTCTTTGTATAAGTCCTTCTAAGCCTCAGTATGAAACCTCTGCTCTCTGCAACGATGCTTCTGCACCCCATTCTCAAAACTGTGCTATCTGTAACAAACCTTCTGCACCCCAGTCCCAAACTCTGCTCTTTGTAACAGGTCTTCTGCACCCAAGTCTCCAAATTCTGCTCTCTGTTACAGGCCTTCTTCACCCCAGTCTCCAACCTTTTCACTCGGCAACGATCCTTCTGCACCTCAGTCTTCAACCTCTGCTCTCTGCAACAGTCCTCCTGCACCTCAGTCTCCAACCTCTGCTCTCTGCAACGATCGTTCTGCACCTCAGTTTTCAATGTCTGCTCTCTGTAACAATCTTTCTGCAACTAAGTCTCCAAACCTCTGCTCTCTGTGACTGCCCTTATGCACCCCAGTTTCCAACCTCTGTTCTCTGCAACAGTCCTTCTGCACCCCAGGCTCC
This sequence comes from Ictidomys tridecemlineatus, assembly GCF_052094955.1. Lineage (NCBI taxonomy): Eukaryota > Metazoa > Chordata > Mammalia > Rodentia > Sciuridae > Ictidomys > Ictidomys tridecemlineatus. The sequence continues at coordinate 67,871 of NW_027522607.1, forward strand.
AAACTCTGCTCTCTGTAACAGTTCTTCTGTACTGCAGTCTCCAACCTCTGCTGTCTGTAACGGTCCTTCTGCACCCTAGTCTCCAAACTCTACTTTCCATATGAGTTATTCTGCACCCCAGTCTCCAGCCTCTGCTCTCTTTGACAGTCCTTCTGCACCTCAGTCTCTAACCTCTGCTCTCTGCAACAGTCCTTCTGCACCCCAGTTTCCAACCTCTTCTCTCTGCAACAGTTCTTCTACACCCCAGTCTCAAACCACTACTCTCTGCAATGATCCTTCTGCACCCCAGTCTCCAAACTCTGCTCTCGGTGACAGTTTTTCTGCACACCAATCTCGAAACTCCACTCTCAGTAACACTCTTTCTGCACCCCAGTCTCTAACCTCTGAACTCTGTAACAATCATTCTGGACCTCAGTCTCCAACTTTCTTCTCTCTGAAACAGTCCTTCTGCTCCTAAGTCTCCAACCTGTACTCTCTGTAAAAGTCTTTCTGCACCTCAGTCTCCAAAATCTGCTCTCTATAAGATCCTTCTGCAACCCATTCTAAAGATTCTGCTTTCTGTAACAGTCCTTCTACACCCCAGTGTCAAACATCTCCTCTCTGCAACGATCCTTATTCTCCCCAGGTTCCAACTTCTGCTCTCTACAATGATCCTTCTGCACCCCAGTTTTCGACCACTCCTCTTTGTAACAGTCCTTCTGCACCTAAGTCTCCAAACTCTGCTCTTTGCAACAGTCCTTCTTCACCCCAGTCTCCAACCTCTGCTCTCGGTAACAGTTTTTCTGCACACCAATCTCCAATCTCTGCTCTCTGTAACACTCCTTCTGCACCCCAGTCTACACCCTCTGATCTCTGTAACAATCATTCTGGACCTCAGTATCCAACCTCTGCTCTCTACAACAGTCCATCTGCTCCTAAGTTTCCAACCTCTACTCTCTGTAAAAGTCCTTCTGCACCTCAGTCTCCAAAATCTGCTCTATGTAAGATCCTTCTGCAACCCATTCTTAAAACTCTGCTCTCTTTAACAGTCCTTCTGCACCCCAGTGTCTAACATCTGCTCTCTGCAACGATCCTTATTCTCCCCAGGTTCCAAATTCTGCTCTCTGCAATGGTCCTTCTGCACCCCAGTATCCGACCGCTGCTCTTTGTAACAGTCCTACTACACCTAAGTCTCCAAACTCTGCTCTCTGTAACAGTCCTTCTATACTGCAGTTGCAACCTCTGCTCTATGTAACGGTCCTTCTGCACCCCAGTCTCCAACGCCAGCTTTCTGTATCAGTTCTTCTTCACCCCAGTCTCAAACCTCGGCTCTCAGTAACAGTCCTTCTGCACCCCAGTCTCAAACTTCTGCTCTCTGCAACATTTCTTCTGCACCCCAGTCTCCATCTGTGCTCTCTGTAACTGTCCTTCTGCACGACAGTCTCCAACCTCTGCTCTCTGTAACGATCGTTCTGAATCACAGTCTCAAACCTCTGCTCTCTGCAACGATCCTTGTGCCCCTCAGTCTTCAACCTCTGCTCTCTGCAATGATCCTTTCGCACCCAAGTCTCCAAACTCTGTTCTCTGTAGGAGTCCTTGTACAATTCAGTCTCAAACCTCTGCTCTCTATAACAATTCTTCTGCACCTCAGTCTCCAAACTTTGCTTTCTGTAACAGTCCTTCTGCACTTCAGTATCCAAAATCTGCTCTCTGTAAAAGTCCTTCTGCACCTCAGTCTCCAAACTCTGCAATCTGTAAGGGTTCTTCTGCATCCCAGTCTCCAAATTCTACTCTCTGAAACGATCCTTCTGCACCTCAGTCTCCAAACTCTGCTCTCTCTAACAGTCCTTCTGCACTCCAGTCTCCAAACTCTGCTCTCTGTAAGAATCCTTCTACACCCCAGTCTTCACCCTCTGTTTTCTGCAACAGTCCTTCTGCATCACGGTCTCCAAACTTTTCTTCTTTCTGTAACGGTCCTTCTTAACCCCAGTCTCCAACCTCTGCTTTGTGTATCAGTTCTTCTGCACCCCAGTCTCCAACCTCTGCTCTGTGTATCAGTTTTTTTGCACCTCCTTCTCCAACCTCTGTTCTCTGCTGCAGTCCTTTTACACCCCAGGAACCAAACTCTGCTCTGTGTAACGATCCTTCTGCACCTTAGTTTCCAACCTCTGCTCTCTGCAACGATACTTCTGCACCCCAGTCTCGAACCTCTGCTCTCTGCATCAGTCATTATGCACCCAAGTCTCCAAACTCTGCTCTCTGCAACATTTATTCTGCACCCCACTCTCCAACCTGTGCTCTCTGTAACTGTTCTTCTGCAACTCAGTCTCCATCCTCTGCTCTCTCTAACAGTCCTTCTGGACCCCAGTCTCCAAAATCTGCTTTCTGCAATGATCCTTCTTCTACCCAGTCTTCAACTTCTGCTCTCTGTAATAGTCCTTTTGTATCACAGTCTCAAACCTCTTCTCTTTGTAACAGTCCATCTGCACCCCAATTACCAACCTCTGCTTTCTATAACATTCCTTCTGGACCTCAGACTCCAACCTCTCCTCTCTGTAACAGTCCTTCTAAAAATCAGTATGAAAGCTCTGCTCTCTGCATCGATCCTTCTACACCCCAGTCTCCAAACTGTGCTATCTATAACAATCCTTCTGCACCTCAGTCTCCAAACTCTGCTCTCTGCAATGGTTCTTCTGCACCCCAGTCACCAACCTGTATTCTCTGCATCAGTCCTTCTGCACCTAAGTCTCCAACCTCTGCTCTCTGTAACGGTCCTTCTGCACCCCAGTCTCCAACGTCAGCTTTCTGTATCAGTTCTTCTTCACTCCAGTCTCAAACCTCAGCTCTCAGTAACAGTCCTTCTGCACCCCAGTCTCAAAGTTCTGCTCTCTGCAACATTTCTTCTGCACCAAAGTTTCTATCTGTGCTCTCTGTAACTGTCCTTCTGCACCCCAGTTTCCAACCTCTGCTCTCTGTAACGATCTTTCTGCATCACAGTCTGAAACCTCTGCTTTCTGTAAAAGTCATCCTGCACTTCAGTCTCAAACCTCTGCTCTCTATAAGAATCCTTCTGCACCTCAGTCTCCAAACTCTGCTCTCTGTAACAGTCCTTCTGCACCTCAGTCTCCAACCTCTGCAATCTGTAACGGTCTTTCTGTACCCCAGTCTCCAAATTCTACTCTCTGAAACGATCCTTCTGCACCTCAGTCTCCAAACTCTGCTCTCTCTAACAGTCCTTCTGCACCCCAGTCTCCAACATCTGCTCGCTGCAACAGCCCTTCTGCACCCCAGTCTCCAAACTCTGCTCTCTGCAAGAATCCTTCTGCACCCCAGTCTCCACCCTCTGTTCTCTGCAACAGTCCTTCTGCATCACGTTCTCCAAACTTTGCTCTCTGTAAAAGTCCTTCTCTTCTGGAGTTTCCAAACTCTTCTCTCTGTAACGGTCCTTCTTAACCCCAGTCTCCAACCTCTGCTTTGTGTATCAGTTCTTCTGCACCCCAGTCTCCAACCTCTGCTCTGTGTATCAGTTTTTTTGCACCTCCTTCTCCAACCTCTGTTCTCTGCTGCAGTCCTTTTACACCCCAGGAACCAAACTCTGCTCTGTGTAATGATCCTTCTGCACCTTAGTTTCTAACCTCTGCTCTCTGCAACGATACTTCTGCACCCCAGTCTCGAACCTCTGCTCTCTACATCAGTCCTTATGCACCCAAGTCTTCAAACTCTGCTCTCTGCAACATTTATTCTGCACCCCACTCTTCAACCTGTGCTCTCTGTAACTGTCATTCTGCAACTCAGTCTCCATCCTCTGCTCTCTCTAACAGTCCTTCTGCACCCCAGTCTCTAACATCTGCTCTCTGTAATGATCCTTCTTCTACCCAGTCTCCAACCTCTGCTCTCTGTAACAGTCATTTTGTATTGCAGTCTCCAACCTCTTCTCTTTGTAACGGTCCATCTGCACCCCAATTACCAACCTCTGCTTTCTATAACAGTACTTCTGGACCTCAGACTCCAACCTCTCCTCTCTGTAACAGTCCTTCTAAGAATCAGTCTGAAAGCTCTTCTCTCTGCATCGATCCTTCTACACCCCAGTCTCCAAACTGTGCTATCTATAACAATCCTTCTGCACCTAAGTCTCCAAACTCTGCTCTTTGTAACAGGTCTTCTGCAACTCAGTGTCTAATGTCTGCTCTCTGAAACAGGCCTTCTGCCCCTCAGTCTCCAAACTCATCTCTCTGCAACGGCCCTTCTGCACCCCTGTCTCCAACTTCTGTACTCCGCAATAGTTCTTCTGCACCCCAGTCTACAAAATCTGTTCTCTGTAACAGTCCTTCTATACCCTAGACTACAAACTCTACTTTCCGTATCAGTTATTCTGCACCCCAGTGGAAAACCTCTGCTCTCTGTAACAGTCCTACTGCACCTCAGTCTCCAACATCTGCTCTCTACAACAGTCCTTCTGCACCCCAGTCTCAAACCTCTGCTCTCTGCAAGGATCCTTCTGCATCCCAGTATTCAACGTCTGCTCTCTGCAACAGTCTTTCTACACCCAAGTCTCCAACCTCTGCTCTCTGCTACAGTACTTTTGCATCCCAGTCTCCAACCTCTGCATCTTGCAACATTTTTTCTGCACCCCAGTCTCACACCTGTGCTCTCTGTAATTATCCTAGTGCACCCTGGTCTCCAAACTCTGCTCTCTTTAGCGATCCTTCTGCACCTCAGTCTCCAACCTCTGCTCTCTGCAACCATCCTTCTGCACCCCAGTCTTCAAACTCTTTTCTCTACAACAGTCCTTTTGCACCCCATACTCCAAGCTCTGCTCTCTGTAACAGTCCTTCTGCACATCAGTGTCAAAAATCTACTATCTGTAACAATCCTTCTGAACCTCAGTCTCCAACCTCTGCTCTCAGCAACGATTCTTCTGCACCTCAGTCTCCAAACCCTTTTCTCTGTAAAAGTCCTTCTGCACCCCAGTCTCAAACCTCTGCTGTCTGCAACGATCCTTCTGCACCCCAGTCTCAAACCTCTGCTCTCTGCAACGATCCTTCTGCACCCCAGTCTCCAACATCTGCTCTATGCAACACTCCTTCTGAATCTCTGTCTCCAACCTGCTCTCTGTAATATCCTTCTGCACCACAGTTTCAAAACTCTGCTACCAGTAACATTCCTTCTTTACCACAGTCTCCAACCTCTGCTTTCTGCAACGGTACTGCTACACCTGAGTCTCCAACCTCTGTTCTCTGTAACAATACTTCTCCTTCCCATCTCCAACCTCTTCTCTATGAAAGTCTTTCTGCACCTCAGTCTCCAACCTCTGCTCTCTGCAAAAGTACTTCTGCAACCCTGTTTCCAACCTCTACTCTCTCTAAGATCCTTCTGCACCCTAGTCTCCAAACTCTGCTCTCTGTAACAGTCCTTCTACCCCTCAGTCTCCAACCTCTGCTCTTAGCAACAGTCATTCTACACCCCATTCTCTAACCTCTGTTCTCTGCAACAGTCATTCTGAACCACAGTTTTGAACATCTGCTCTCTGGAACAGTCCTTCTCCACCCTAGTGTCCAACGTATCCTCATTGTAACAGTCTTTCTGTACTGCATTCTCCAAAGTCTGCTCTCTCTAACGGTCCTTCTGCACCACAGTCTCCAACCTCTGCTCTCTGTATCAGTACTTCTGCACCCCCGTCTCCAAACTCTGCTCTCTGTAACATTCCTTCTGCACCTCAGTCTCCAACCTCTGCTCTCTGCGACAGTTCTTCTGCACCCCAGTGCTGAGGGCAATTACCAAGTAGGAATAACCCATGGAAATTTCCTTGCCAAGCGTACCCCATGCTGCTTAGAGGACATTCGATGGGACATTGCATGCATGCTTTAATAAGGTGACATTGCTCAAGGACCAAGGCGGATCCGGGTTTAGAGCTGATCAGGTTTGAGGAAGTAACTGACTCCTTGAGTTTAAGGCGTTGCCAGTTTAAGACAATGGGTTTTAGGGAAGTTGGAGGTTGAAGATTATTGTTGGGATTAGGGTGTTCCTGCTGCTTGTTCCCATTGAGTTCTTGTGAGATTAAAATGGGATTTGGAGATAGCCTCCTGGAGTAGGTGAATTGTTCAGGAGACACAGAACATATTGGCCCCTGGACCTGTGTAGAGGCGGTGTGAGAGCGGGAATAAAAATTGCTGTTTGAACGTACAAAGGTGTGTGGTGCCTCCTGAATCTTGTGCCAAGCCCAGCATTGCTATATGGTGCTCCGTATGAGGGATGTCTAAAGCTTGGGAGTTAGTGAATTTGCTCGATCCTGAAGGAGTGCAAAAAAATGGGTGTCCATTTCAAAAAACAACGTGTTCTTGTTTTGATTTATTTTGTTTTTATTTCACGTTGCCTGTTCCTAGAACTTTCTCAGGCAAACTGGGGAAAATCGTTGACTCAAGGTTTGAAGTTTTTTGCCTCCGAGGAAGAGAGATTGTTAGAGGAAGGAGGCATCCCAGTCAGACCAAGAAAAATTAGGGCATATGTTGATACAGTACAAAAATTTAGCCCATGGCTTTTTAAAGATGAGGTATTAATTATATCAATGGAACCATCATGGTATCCTGTAGAAGGATTTTTCTTCAACAAGAAAGAGATGGCTAGTTCTGTTTACTATACTTGTCTAAGATCTTGGTTTTTACAGACATCTGATTAATTTACAGAGCTAAAGTGTTAAAATATCAACCACTAAATATAAAATCAAGTACTCTTTACTTATTAAGTTTCATAAGGTAATATATTTAAACATTATGTGTGTTTTCATAAATTGATAAATGGAAAAAAGTTTAATATTGCTTTGGTCTGTGTCTTTGCTAAACAAGGTTACTAAGAGTTAAGATTCTATCATATGTAATTTATATACAAAGAGTATAAGAAGTATCAGTTGGGTTTCAATTACAGTATAATAGTACCTTAGAAAACATGAAAATATTTCATCTTATTAAAGTGGAGTAATTTGTCTAAATCAGAAATTTTTTAAGGGTTGTTTCAGAATGTGAATTTATAAAAAGAGTTAATGGTTAAAAAAGAGATATAAAAAGATTCAAGATGTGGAAATATATTTTAATATAAAAGGCTAAAGGAAAAAGAAATGTTTCTAGATGAGATAATCTCTGTGTGGTAAAAAGTTGTAAAAGGCCATTTTAAAAGATTTTGAGGAAACTAGACTTACTTTAATAGCTTGAGAAAGGAAGAAAAAAGAAAAAAGGTATTTGTACATGGCAGATTGAGACAAAGCTTTTTAATGGAGTTAAAAAAAAAAACCTTTGGTTGAAGGGCAGCCACGTAAACTAACATTAAGCGATTTAAACAGAATCTAAGCCTTGTTTAAAACAGTGAAGCTCTAGGTGGTGAAAAAGTACATTTAAATAGGTGATAATTAAAAGGCTTTAAAAATTAAATAGGTGATAATTAAAAGGCTTTAAAAGGTTAAATTGAAGGTGGTTGAGATACCTTCATGGCGGAAAAAAGATTGCTTTACTCATTAAACCAAAAAGAGGGAGATGAGATAATTTTTGTGTGGTAAAGTAAAAAGTTGTAAAATGTCTAAATAAGTTGCAAAAGGCTTTAAAAGGTTAAATTGAAGGTGGTTAATATGCCTTCATGATGGAGGGAAAAAAAACCCATGAAAATGAGAAGATAATAAGATAAAAGATATTTAGATAAAGAAGGTTAAAAATTTGAAGTGAAAAACTTTAAAAACAGAAGTACAGAAAGGTTAAAAAAAAGAAGATGTAGAAAGATAGAAAAATATAGGAAGATAAATAAGATGTAGAAAGACAAGTATTTTAAAAACACAGAAAAGGAAACAACAAAAAAAAACTAGGAGAGTAATAAGCAACTAAGGGTAAATATAAAAACCTTAGAAGAAAACTAGAAGATAGAAATAAGATAGAAAATAGTTGAAAATGTCAAGGAAAGGTATTTCACATAGGAAATGCAAAAGGCTAAGACACCTATGGTTTAAAACCACATCTAAAAATTAAAAGGACTAAAGTAAATCTAAAAAACTAAGGCAGAATGCTTTTGAAAGACTTAAATTTTAAAGGATCCTAAAGGGGTATATATCCCCCAAAGATAAACTTAAAATAACCCTTTTTACTCTAAACCTTTTAAATTTGGATTCATGAGTACTTAATGCTGCGGAAAGACATATGTATCCAAAAAATGTACATAAGCCTAAAGTACTTTGGAAAGATATTCTAACAGGACAGTGGAAAGCTCCTGACCCAGTGTTTGTCTGGAGTCGGGGTTCTGTTTCTGTTTTTCCACAGGGAGAACAGCAGCCAATTTGGATTCCAGAGAGATTAACTAAAGCAATTTCTACAGAAAAAGATGATTTGACTCAAATCCATAAGAGCTGATATCCAGAGCTCCAGCTTGGCTATTCTTACATCTGCAACTGTGATTTACCATGGTACCTTTTTCAATATCTATTTTATTATTGCATTTTTCCCACATCATAAAGTTCTATTTTATATTTTGAGCTCATACAAACCTAGGTTAATGTTTTTCTGATCAGTTTTATTTTTTGACTGTGTTTTATTTTTTGACTGTGGAGTTTTTAAACATTGCAATGGAGATTTCACCTAGGTAAAGCTACAAGGCCTTTATTGTTTTATGTGTTGTATGTTATGTGTGCACTGTTTAGTGTTGTATGTCTGTATGTGTGTGTTTCCATATTTCTTATATGAGGAGCGCTCATGAAAACATGGATCCGAATTTTTTTTTATTCACGTGATTTAAGTGGTTTAATCTAAATTAGGTAAACAGCTGCTAAGGATTGTTTTTAAAGGTGGTTAACATTCACCTGCTTCCAGCAGACAAACAGCTGTGACTCAGCACTAATCCATTCGGCTGAAACAACCAGTCAGCCCTTCTGATCCTACGGAGGTAAATGCCAACCTAGCCTTCATAGGTAGTGGCCACAGGTTTGAAACAGGGCTTGGGAGAGACAGTAAGGACCCACCCATTGCATTGGTCACCCGGCAAAGGGAAACAAACTTTGCAAGAGATACCACCATGGCAGACAACTGACATCATCAGACTGCGGCGGAGAAGATAACTTCATTGAAACCTGTGGCTACAGGTGTGTAATTCCCTAGCCTTCCCTCTCCACACATCGGGGAAACCTTAAGGGCCAATCAAAGCTCTCCTGTAAGGGCCTCTCCCAGCTCTCCCGTGAGCACGGTAGCCAGACAGAGGGAATTAGAGGTGGCGCGGGACTACCGCTCCCACCAGTGCTGACAGCTGAGGTCTCTTGCACCAGCTACCGGGGGTGTGGCTACCGGTGGGGCAGTAAAATTCGCTGAGGATTCTCAGCCCCAAGCTCTACAAACATAGGGTCTGAGGGAATGGCAAACTGGAAGAGGGTGCCTAGTCATTCATGACAATAGGGCTCCTGGGAGCAGCAGACCTGGTGTGTACCCAGTATTGTGGTGAGCGGAACCCGTGAGAGGGGCCTGGCTAGAGGAAAAGTGGGGAAGTGACTAGACACAAGAGGACGCCCTAGGCACCCAGGATTGGAGACTCGCCCAGTCTGGGAGGAGGAGCTGCTGCATAGTGATTGGTTTCCTTGTATTGATAAGAGAAACTTGGTCTGGTGGTCACACCGCCACCTACTGGAAGAGAAGTTAATCAAACTCTAAGACTGCATTTATTAGTTTTTTGTTGTTGTTGTTGTTGTTGTTGTTTTTGTTGTTGTTTTTTAATTTTGATTTGGGGTTTTCTTTCTTTTTCATTTTTCTTTCTTGTTTTTTTAATTTTTTTTTACAATTTTTTTTTAAATTTTTTTCGTCCAATTTTAATTTTTTTTATTATTTTTTTTAAATTTTTTTTCTTTTGTTATTTCCTATTTTTTTTCTTTTGTCTTTTCATTTCTTTTCAATTATCTTATCCCCCCTTCCTTGAATTCTACCTGCTTACTCTCATTCTCTTTAGTGACTTCTTCCATTCCCTTTTAATACCTTTCCTCCCAAACATCAAATACATTTATAGTAGTAAACAGTAACTCAGCAGTCAAACAGAACAAGAATTAACATGAGCAGCTTCAAAAAGCAAGGAAGAAAAGGAGTACAAACAATGCAGGACAGCCTAAATATTCAGGAGGACCTAGAGTCATCAGAAAAATGGTCATATAAAGAACTCAAGGAACACCTTAGACAAATGGAATGGAACCTTAAAGAGAACACGAGACAGCAAATTCAAGCAGTGAAAGAACACATTGAGAATGTATTACACAAACAGATAAAAGAAGAAGTTAAGCACCTTTATCAGGAGATAGAGATTATAAAAAAGAATCAAACCATAATATTGGAAATGAAGGAAACTATAAACCAAATTAAAAACTCAATTGAGAGTATCACTAACAGAGTGGAGCAAGTAGAAACCAGAACGTCAGATAATGAAGACAAAATATTTCATCTTGAAAAGAGTCTAGCCAACTCAGAAAGGCTGGTAAAAAATCACGAGAAAATCATCCAAGAGTTATGGGATAACATAAAAAAGCCAAACTTATGAGTCATCGGTATAGAAGAAGGTACAGAGATTCAAACCAAGGGAATGAGTTACCTGCTGAATGAAATGTTTACAGAAAACTTTCCAGAAATAAAAAAGGAAACAGATATACAAATTGAAGATGCCTACAGGACACCGAGCACACAAAATCACAGTAGACCAATGCCAAGACACATTGTTATGAAGATATCCAATATACAGAACAAAGAGAAAATATTAAAAGCTACAAGAGAAAGGAGACAGATTACATTCAGGGGTAAACCAATAAGGATAACAACGGATTTTTCATCACAGACACTGAAAGCAAGAAGGTCATGGAACAATGTATTTCAAACACTGAAAGACAATGGATGCCAACCAAGAATTCTGTATTTAGCAAAATTAAGCTTCAGGTATGACAACGAAATAAAAATCTTTCATGATAAACAAAAGTTAAAACAATTTGTAGCCAGAAAACCAGCATTGCAAAGCATTTTGAGCAAAACACTACACGAGGAAGAAATGAAAAACAACTACCAAAACCATCAGAGGGAAGTGCCTCGGTAAAGACAGAGGGCGAGGGGAAAAATAATCATGGAGAAACAAACTAAATTTCTTTTTCAAAAAGGATAAATAATCAAACATGGATGGAAGCACAAACCATATATCAATAGTAACTCTGAATGTTAATGGCTTAAACTCTCCAAAAAAGCGACATAGGCTGAAATCACGGATTAAAAAAACAAATCCAACAATATGCTGCCTCCAGGAGACACATCTGATTGGAAAAGACATACACAGGCTGAAGGTGAAAAGATGGGAAAAAATATACCACACACACGGTCCTCATAAGCAACCAGGGGTGGCCATCCTCATATCGAATAAAATCGACTTCAAGACTAAGTTAATCAAAAGGGATAAAGAAGGACATTATATATTGTTAAAAGGAACCATTTACCAACAAGACATAAGAATTATCAATATTTATGCACCAAATAATGGCGCTGCGACATTCATAAAACAAATTCTCCTCAAATTCAAGAATCAAATAGACCACAACACAATAATTATGGGTGACTTCAACTCACCTCTCTCACCATTGGACAGATCCTCCAAACAATAGTTGAATAAGGAAACTATAGAACTCAATGCCACAATCAATAACCTAGACTTAACTGACATATATAGAATATATCAACCATCATCAAATGGATATACATTTTTCTCAGCAGCACATGGATCTTTCTCAAAAATAGACCATATATTATGCTACAGGGCAACCCTCAGTAAATATAAAGCGGTGGAGATAATACCATGCATTTTATCTGATTATAATGGAATGAAACTGGAAATCAATGATAAAATAAGGAAGGAAAAATCCTACATCGCATGGAAAATGAACAATATGTTACTGAATGATCAATGGGTTACAGAATACATAAAGGAGGAAATCAAAAAATTCTTAGAGATAAATGAAAATACAGAAACAACATATCGGAATCTATGGGACACAAGAAAGCAGTTTTAAGAGGAAAATTCATCGCTTGGTGGACATTCCTCAAAAAAAGAAAAAAACAACAAATAAATGAGCTCACACTTCATCTCAAAGCCCTAGAAAAAAAAGAGCAAAACAACAGCAAATGTAGCAGAAGGCAAGAAATAATTAAAATCAGAGCGGAAATTAATAAAATTGAAACAAATGAAACTATTGAAAAAATTAACAAAACTAAAAGTTTGTTCTTTGAAAAAATAAATAAGATCGACAGACCTTTAGCCATGCTAACAAAGAGAAGAAGAGAGAGAACTCAAATTACTAACATACGGGATGAAAAAGGCAATATCACAACAGATGCTACAGAAATACAGAAGACAATTAGAAATTATTTTGAAAACCTATATTCCAATAAAATAGAAGATAGTGAAGACATCTATAAATTTCTTAAGTCATATGATTTGCCCAGACTGAGTCAGGAGGATACACACAATTTGAACAGACCAATATCAATGGATGAAATTGAAGAAGCCATCAAAAGACTACCAACCAAGAATATCCCAGGACCGGATGGGTATACAGCAGAGTTTTACAAAACCTTTAAAAAAGAATTAATACCAATACTTTTCAAGTTATTTCAGGAAATAGAAAAAGAGGGAGCTCTTCCAAATTCATTCTATGAGGCCAACATCACCCTGATTCCAAAACCAGATAAAGACACCTCAAAGAAAGAAAACTACAGACCAATATCTCTAATGAACCTAGATGCAAAAATCCTCAATAAAATTCTGGGGAATCGAATACAACAACACATCAAAAAAATTGTGCACCATGATCAAGTAGGATTCATACCTGGTATGCAAGGCTGGTTCAATATACGGAAATCAATAAATGTTATTCACCACATCAATAGACTTAAAGATAAGAACCATATGATCATCTCAATAGACACAGAGAAAGCATTCGACAAAGTACAGCATCCCTTTATGTTCAAAACACTTGAAAAACTAGGGATAACAGCAACATACCTTGACATTGTAAAAGCTATCTATGCTAAGCCTCAGGCTAGCATCATTCTGAATGGACAAAAGTTGAAGGCATTCCCTCTAAAATATGGAACAAGACAGGGATGCCCTCTATCACCACTTCTATTCAATATAGTTCTCGAAACACTGGCCAGAGCAATTAGACAGACGAAAGAAATTAAAGGCATAAAAATAGGAAAAGAAGAACTTAAATTATCACTATTTGCAGATGACATGATTCTATACTTAGAAGACCCAAAGGGGTCTACAAAGAAACTACTAGAACTAATAAATGAATTCAGCAAAGTGGCAGGATATAAAATCAACACGCATAAATCAAAGGCATTTCTGTATATCCGCGACAAAACTTCTGAAACGGAAATGAGGAAAAACACTCCATTCACAATATCCTCCAAAAAAATAAAATACTTGGGAATGAACCTAAGAAAAGAGGTGAAAGATTTATACAATGAAAACTACAGAACCCTAAAAAGAGAAGTAGAAGAAGATCTTAGAAGATGGAAAAATATACTTTGTTCATGGATAGGCAGAACTAACATTATCAAAATGGCAATATTACCAAAAGTTCTCTATAGGTTTAATGCAATGCCAATCAAAATCCCAATGGCATTTCTTGAAGAAATAGATAAAGCAATCATGAAATTCATATGGAAAAATAAAAGACCCAGAATAGCAAAAGCAATTTTAAGCAGGAAGTGTGAATCAGGCGATATAGCGATACCAGATTTCAAACTATATTACAGAGCAATAGTGACAAAAACAGCATGGTACTGGTACCAAAACAGGCGAGTGAACCAATGGTATAGAATAGAGGACACAGAGACTAATCCACAAAGTTACAACTATCTTATATTTGATAAGGGGCTAAAAGCATGCAATGGAGGAAGGATAGCATCATCAACAAATGGTGTTGGGAAAACTGGAAATCCATATGCAAAAAAATGAAAGTGAATCCCTTCCTCTCGCCATGCACAATAGTTAACTCTGAATGGATCAAGGAGCTTGATATCAATTCAGAGACTCTGCGTCTGATAGAAGATAAAGTTGGCTCCGATCTACATATTGTGGAGTCGAGCTCCAAATTCCTTAATAGGACACCCATAGCACAAGAGTTAATAACAAGAATCAACAAATGGGACTTACTTAAACTAAAAAGTTTTTTATCAGCAAGAGAAACAATAAGAGAGGTAAATAGGGAGCCTACATCCTGGAAACAAATTTTTACTCCTCACACTTCAGATAGAGCCCTAATATCCAGAGTATACAAAGAACTCAAAAAATTAGACAATAAGATAACAAATAACCCAATCAACAAATGGGCCAAGGATCTGAACAGACACTTCTCAGAGGAGGACATACAATCAATCAACAAGTACATGAAAAATGCTCACCATCTCTAGCAGTGAGAGAAATGCAAATCAAACCACCCTAAGATACCATCTCACTCCAGTAAGATTGGCAGCCACTATGAAGTCAAACAACAACAAGTGCTGGAGAGGATGTGGAGAAAAGGGTACTCTTGTACATTGCTGGTGGGACTGCAAATTGGTGTTGCCAATTTGGAAAGCAGTTTGGAGATTCCTGGGAAATCTGGGAATGGAACCACCATTTAACCCTGTTATTGCCCTTCTCGGACTATTCCCTGAAGACCTTAAAAGAGCATGCTACAGGGATGCTGCCATATCAATGTTCATAGCAGCACAATTCACAATAGCTAGACTGTGGAACCAACCCAGATGCCCTTCAATAGATGAATGGATAAAAAAAATGTGGCATCTTTACACAATGGAGTACTATGCAGCAATAAAAAATGACAAAATCATAGAATTTGCAGGAAAATGGATGGCACTAGAGCAGATTATGCTTAGTGAAGCTAGTCAATCCCTAAAAAACAAATACCAAATTTCTTCTTTGATATAATGAGAGCAACTATGAACAGAGCAAGGAGGAAGAGCAGGAAGAAACGACTAACATTTAACAGAGTCATGAGATGGGAGGGAAAGGGAGAGAAAAGGGAAATTGCATGGAAATGAAGAGAGACCCTCATTGCTATACAAAATTACATATAAGAGGTTGTGAGGGGAACGGGAAAATAAACAAGGAGAGTAATGAATTACAATAGATGGGGTAGAGAGAGAAGAAGGGAGGGGAGGGGAGGGGGGATAGTACGGGATAGGAAAGGTAGGCAGAATACAACAATTACTAATTGGGCATTACGTAAAATTGTGGATGTATAACTAACGTGATTCTGCAATCTGCATTTAGGGTAAAATTGGGAGTTCATAACCCACTTCAATCTAATGTATGAAATATGATATGTCAAGAGCTTTGTAATGTTGTGAACAACCAATAAAAAAATAAAAATAAAGATGGTTAACAGATCTGTTTGTTTACGTTCACTTTTCCTTTTCATAATATTTAATAATTCTGTTCAGGATAATGTCTCTTAAACATCATTGCCAGAATTCCCATCTCCATCCCACTGCCGGTGAAGACTAAGAAAACCAAACTACAGCTTCTATAATAGCTACCACAGTAAACTGTATAAACTGATGCATCAATGAATATAACTCAACAAGTAATGCTCAATCAAGGATTTGATTTACTTTGGGAGGAAATGGACATATTAATATACTCCTCCAATATGAACTGCCTGCAGAACTTGCCTGGACTATATATTAGTTGCATGCATTGTGAACTATTGTCTGGTGCAGTGAAATGTTGTACTGCTGGCATATTTTTGCTGATGGTGTCACCAGTGATGCAATTTCCTTGCCAGCGCACCCCATGTTAATTGTGGTAATGCTGGCATTTTTGCTGATGGTGTCACCAGTGATGCAATTTTTCCAAAAGAGCTGTCAATTGGCTTGGTGTCGTGGCATTTCTGTATCTTCCTCCCCTTCTACTAGTGATGGTCTAAAATTTTGGGGCCAACAGAGGTGAGGGAAGAACCTCACCCCCCCCCCACTGGTGCTTAGGCCTATCCACAAGCATGGCTGAATGCTGGACCGGTAGTCATTGACGGGTTGATCTGGTTGCAGTGGATTCAACCTAAGACGGGAAACTGACGTGTAAAGGTCAGTTCTCCCATGACGGGTAAGAACCACATGTTGAATTGGACAACCTACCAGGCACTGTCCTAAGCACATTGCTTGTTGTTTAATTAATCAGAAGGGGGGAGATGATGAGGGCCATTACCAAGTAGGAATGACGCCTCGAAATTTCCTTGCCAATCGTACCCCATGCTGCTTAGAGGACAATCGATGGGACATTGCATGCATGTTTTAATAAGGTGACATTGCTCAAGGACCAAGGCGGATCCGGGTTTAGAGCTGATCAAGTTTGAGGAAGTAACCGGCTCCTTGAGTTTAAGGCGTTGCCAGTTTAAGACAATGGGTTTTAGGGAAGTTGGAGGTTGAAGATTATTGCTGGGATTAGGGTGTTCCTGCTGCTTGTTCCCATTGAGTTCTTGTGAGATTAAAATGGGATTTGGAGATAGCTTCCTGAAGTAGGTGAATTTTTCGGGAGACACAGAAGAGATTAGCCCCTGGACCTGTGTAGAGGTGGTGTGAGAGCGGGAATAAAAAATTGCTGTTTGAACCTACAAAGGTGTGTGGTGCCTCCTTAATCTTGTGCCAAGCCCAGCACTGCCACCCCAGTCTCCAACCTCTTCACTCTGCAACAGTTCTTCTGCACCCCAGTCTCCACCATCTGCACTCTGAAACAGTCCTTCTTAACTGCAGTCTCCAACCTCTTCTCTCTGTAACAGGCCTCCTGTACTGCGGTCTCCAAAGTCTGCTCTCTGTAATTTTCCTTCTGCACCACAGTCTTCAAGCTCTGATTTCTCTATCAGTCCTTCTGCACCCCAGTCTCTAACCTGTGATATCAATAACACTCCTGCATCTCAGTCTCCAAACTCTGCTCTCTGCAACATTATTTCTGCACGCAGTCTCCACACTCTGCTCTCTCCAACAGTCCTTTTGCACCCCAGTCTCCAACCTCTGCTATCTGAAGCAGTCTTTCTGCACCCCAGTCTCCAACATCTGCTCTCTTTAACAATCGTTCTGTACCTCAGTCTCCAAACTTTACTCTCTGTAACAGTCGTTCTGCACCTCAGTCTCCAACCTCTGCTCTGTGTAAGATCTTTCTGAAACCCAGTCTCCAAACTCTTCTCTCTGTAACAGTCCTTCTGAACCCTTTATCCAAACTGTTCTGTAACAGGCCTTCTGCAACCTCGTCTCCAACTCTGTTCTCTGTAACAGTCCTTTCGCACCCCAGTCTAAAATCTCTGCTCTCTACAACGATCCTTCTTCACCCCAGTCTCCAACGTCTGCTCTCCGAAACACTCCTTCTGCACCCAAGTCTCCAACAACTGCTCTCTGTAACAGTCGTTCTGCAACTCAGTCTATAAATTCTGTGCTCTGCAATAATCCTTCTGCAACCCAGTCTCCAAACTCTGCTCTCTGTAACAGTCCTTCTGCACCCAAGCCTCAAACCTCTGCTCTCTGTAAAAGTTTTTCTATACTGCAGTCTCCAAACTCTGGTCTCTGTAACGGTCCTTCTGCACCCCAATTTCCAACCTCTGCTTTCTGTAACAGTCTTTCTGCCCCTCAGTCCAAAATCTCTGCTCTCTGTAGCAGGCCTTCAGCACCCCAGTCTTCAAAATTTGCTCTCTCCAATGATCTTTCTTACCCTTGTCTTCAACCTCTGATCTCTGCAACAGTCCTTCTGCACCTCAGTCTCCAAGTTCTTCTCTCTGTAAAATCCATCTTAACCCCAGTCTCCAAAGTCTGCTCTCTGCAGCAGTCCTATTGAAACACAGTCTCCAACCTCTGCTCTCTGTACCAGTCCTTCAGCACCCCAGTCTCCAAACTCTGCTCTCTGTAACAGTATTTCTGCACCTCAGTCGCCAACATCTGCTCTCTGCAACAGTCCTTCTGCACTCCAGTCTCCAACCTCTGCTCTCTGCAACAGTTCTTCTGACCCCAGTCTCCAAACTCTGCTCTCTGCAAGAGTCTTTCTGCATCCCAGTTTCTAAACACTGCTCTCTGCTACAATCCTTCTGGACCACAGTCTCCAACCTCTGCTCTCTGTAACAGTCCTTCTGAACCACAGTCTCAAAAATCTGGTCTCTCTAAGATCCTTCTGCACTCCAGTTTCCAAACTCTGCTCTCTGGAACTTTTATCCTTCAACCCAGTCTTTAAACTCTGATTTCTGCAAGTGTCCTGCGGCACCCCAGTCTCCAACCTCTGTACTCTGCAACCATGCTTCTGCTTCCCAGTCTCAAACATCTGCTCTTTGTAATAGTTATTCTGTACCTCAGACTCCAAACTCTACTCTCCGTAATGGGCCTTCTGCACCCCAGTCTTCAAACTCTGCTTTCTGTATCAGTCCTTCTGAACCTGAGTCTCAAACCTCTGCTCTATGTATCTATCCTTCTGCACCTCAGTCTGCATCCTATGCTCTCTGTAACAGTTTTTCTATACCGCAGTCTCCAAATTCTGGTCTCAGTAAGTGTCCTTCTACACCCCAATTTCCAACCTCTGCTTTCTGTAAGAGTCCTTCTGCACCTCAGTCTCCAAACTCTGCTCTTTATAACAGTCTTTCTACACCTCAGTCTCCAACCTCTTCTCTCTGTAACAGTCCTTCTGCACCTCAGTCTGACACCTCTGCTCTCTACAGGATCCTTCTGCACCCCAGTCTCCAAACACTGCTCTCTGTAACAGTCATCCTGAAACAGTCTCCAAACTTTGCTCTCTGTAAAATTCTTCAGCAACCCAGTCTCCAACCTCTGCTTTCTATAACAGTCCTTCTGCACCCCAGTCTCCAAACTCTCCTCTCTGTAACAGGCCTTCTGTACGCCAGTCTTCAAACTCTTCTCTCTGTAGCAGGCATTCTGCATGCCAGTCTCCAAAATCTGCTCTCTGCAAAAATACTTCTGCAACCCAGTCTCCAAACTCTGCTCTCTGCAATGATCCTACTGCACCCCAGTCTCCTACCTCTGATTTCTGTAACAGTCCTTCTGCACCTCAGTCTCCAAATTCTGCTCTCTGTAAGATCCTTCTGCACCCCAGTATCCAACCTCTGCTCTCTGTAACAGTCCTTCTGCATCCAAATTTCCAACCTCTGCTCTCTACAACAGTCTTTCTGCACCCTAGTTACCAACATCTGCTCTCTGCAACAGTCCTTCTGCACTCCAGTCTCTAACATCTGCTCTCTGCAACAGTTCTTCTGCACCTCAGTCTGAAAACTCTATTCTCTGCAATGACCCTTCTGCACCCCAGTCTACTAGCTCTGCTCTCTCTAACAGAACTTCTGCACCTCAGTCTCCCAACTCTGCTCTCTGTAAAATAAATCTTAAACCCAGTCTTTAAACTCTGCACTCTGTAACAGTCTTTTTGCACTCCAGTCTCCAAACTCTGTTCTCTGTAAGAACCATCTGAACCCCAATCTCCAAACTCTGCTCTCAGAAACAGTCTTTCTGTACCCCAGTCTCTGAACACTGCACTCTGAAACATTCCTTCTCCAAGCCAGTCTCCAACCTCTGCTCTCTGTAACAGTCCTTTTGCACATCAGTCTTTGAACTCTTCTCTCTGTAAGGGTCCTTCTGCACCCCATTCTCCAACCTCTGCTTTCTGTATCAGTCCTTATGCACCACAATCTCCAAACTCTGCTCTCTGTATCAGTGATTCTGCACCTCACTCTGCCATCTCTGCTCTCTGCAAGAGTCTGCTGCACCCCAGTCTTAAACCTCTACTCGCTGCAACAGTCCTTCTGCACCCCAGTCTCCAAATTCCGCTCTCTGCAACAGTCATTTACCACGCCAGTCTCCATTCATTTTTTTCTGTAACCGTCCTTCTGTACTGCAGTCTCCAACCTGTGCTCTCTGTAACGGTTATTGTGCACCCCAGTCTCCAAAATCTTCTTTCTGTATCAGTCTTTCTGCACCCCCGTCTCTAAACTCTGCTCTCTGTAACAGTTTTTCTGCACCTCATTCTACAACCTCTGCTCTCAGCAACAGTGTTTCTGCACACCAGTCTACAATCTCTGCTCTCTGCAACAGCCCTTGTGCACCCCAGTCTCTAATATCTTCTCTCTACAGCAGTCGTGCCCCTCCTCAGTCTCCAACCTCTGCTCTCTGCAACAGTCCTCCTGCACCCCAGTCATCAAGCTCTGCTTTCTGTATCAGTCCTTCTGCTCCCCAGTCTCCAACTTCTGCTCTCTGTAACACTCCTTATGCACCTCAGTCTCCAACCTCTACTCTCTGCAGCAGTCCTTCTCCACCCCCAGTCTAAAACCTCTGCTATCTGTAACCGGGCTTCTGCACCCCAGTCTCCAACCTCTGCTCTCTGTAACTGTCTTTCTTCACCTCAGTCTGAAAACTCTGCTCTCAGAAACGATTTTTCTGCACCTCAGTTTCTAAGCACTGCTCTCTGTAACAGGCCTTCTGCACCCCAGTCTCCAACCTCTGCTCTCCGCAACAGTTATTATGCATCCCAGTCTCCAACCTATGCTGACTGTCAGATTTTTCTGAACACCTGTCTCCAACCTATGCTCTCTGTAACAGTCCTTCTGTACTGCAGTCTCCAAACTCTGGTCTCTGTAAGGGTCTTTCTGTACTTCAGTCTGCAACCTCTGCTCTCTGAAACACTCCTTCTGGACCCCAGTCTCCAAACTTTGCTCTCTGCAACAGTTTTTCTACACATCAGTCACCAACATGTCTCTCTGTAATTGTCCTACTGTACCCCCGTCTTCAACCTCTGCTCTGAGTAAAAGTCCTTCTGCAATACAGTCTCCAAAATCTGCTCTCTTTAACGATCTTTCTACACCCCAGTCTCCAAACTCTGCTCTGCAACTATCCTTCTGCACCCCAGTCTCCAACGTCTGATCTCTGTAAAAGTTCTTCTGCACCCCAGTCTCCAAAATCTGGTCTCTCCAACCGTCTTTCTGCACCTCAGTCTCCAACCTCTGCTTTATGCAACAGTCTTTCTGCACCCAAGTCTCCAACATTTGCTCTCTGCAACAGTCCTTCTACACCCGAGTCTACAACTTCTGCTCTCTGCAACAGTCCTTCTACACCCCAGTCTCCATACTCTGCTGGCCCCAACAACCCTCCTGCAACCCAGTTCCAACCTCTGTTCTCTACAAAAGTGCTTCTGCACCCAAGTTTCCAACCTCTGCTCTCTGTAACTGTCCTTCTGTACCGCAGTCTCCAACCTCTGTTCTTCGTAAGGGTGTTTATGCATCCCAGAATCCAACCTCTGCTTTCTGTATCAGTCGTTTTCCACCAAAGTCTCGAAACTCTGCCCGCTGTAACAGTCCTTCTGCAACTCAGTCTGCAACCTCTGCTCTCTGCAACAGTCTTTCTGCATCTCAGTCTCCTACATCTGCTCTCTGCTACAGTCCTTCAGGAACCCAGATTCCAAATTCTGGTTTCTGCAACAGTTCTTCTCTGAAACAGTCCTTCTTCACCCCAGTCTCCAAAATCTGCTCTTTGTAACAATATTTTTGTGGCTCAGTCTCCAACATCTACTCTCTGTAACAGTCCCTCTGCAACTCACTCTCCAACAACTGCTCTCTGTAAGTACCTTCTGCATCCCAGACTACAAACTATGCCCTCTGTAACAGTTTTTCTGCACGTCTACTCCCAAATTTCCTCTCCATAACAGGCCTTCTGCACCCCAGTCTCTAAAGTCTGTTCCCTATAACAATCCTTCTGCACCCCAGTCTCCAATATCTGCTCTCTGTAAAATTCCTGCTGCACCTCGGTCTGCAATCTCTGCTCTCTGTAAGATTCTTCTGCAACCTTGTCTAAAAACTCTGCTCTCTGTAACAGTTCTTCTGCACCTCAGTCTCCAAACTCTGTTCTTTGCAACACTCCTTCTGAACCCCAGTCGCCACCCTCTACTCTCTGTAACTGTCCTTCTGTACCGTAGTCCTCAAACTCTTCTCTCTGTAACGGTCCTTCACTCCAGTCTCCAACATCTGCTTTCCGAATCAGACCTTCTGCACACCAGTCTACAACCTCTGCTCTCTGTAACAGTCCTTCTGCACCTCATATCCAAACTCTGCTATCTGCAACAGTCCTTATGTGCCCTAGTCTCCAACCTCTGCTGTCTGCAAAATTTCTTCTGCAACCCAGTCTACAACGTGTGCTGTGTGTAACAGTCCTTCTGCAGCCAAGTCACCACCTCTGCTCTCTGCAATGACCTTTCTGTACCTCAGTCTTAAAACTCTGCTCTATTCAACAGTCCTTCTGCACCCCAGTCTCCAAACTCTGTTCTGTGTAACAGTCTTTTTCCACTTCAGTTTTTAACCTCTGCTCTCTGCAAGAGTCCTTCTGTACCCCAGTCTCCAACATCTGCCCTCTAAACAGTCATTCTGCATTTCAGTATCCAAAATCTGCTCTCTGCAACAGTCCTTCTGAACCCAGTGTCGAAACTCTTCTCTTCAACGATTCTTCTGCACCCCAGTCTCCAACCTCTGCTCTCTGAAAGATCCTTCTGACCCCAGTTTCCAAACTCTGCTCTCTGTAATATTCCTTCTCCACAGAAGTCTCCAACCTCTGCATTCTGCAACGGTCCTGCTGCACCCCAGTCTCCAACCTCTGTACTCTGCAACACTCCTTCTGCTCCCCAGTCTTTAAACTCTGCTCTCTGTAACAGTCCTTCTGTACCGCAGTCTTCACACTCTGCTCTCTGTAAAGATCCTTTTGCACGCCAGTCTCCAACCTCTGCTTCTCTGTCCGTCCATCTGAACCTCAGTCTTCAACCTCTGCTCTCTGCAAAAGTCCTCTGCAATCATTCTTCAACTTATGCTCTCTGCAACAGTCCTTCTGAAAAACAGTATCCAACATCTGCTCTCTGAAAAAGTTCTTTTTACCCTAGTCTCAAACCTCTGCTCTCTGCACAGTCCTCCTATACTGCAGTCTCCAACTTCTGCTTTCTGCAATGAACCTTGTGCACCCCAGTCTCCAACATCTGCTCTCTGCAAAAGTCCTTCTGCACCTCAGTCTGAAAATTTTGCTTTCTGCAACAATACTTCTGCACCCCAGACTTCAACATCTGCTCTCTGTAACAGTCCTAATTCACCTCAGTCTCCAAATTCTGCTCTATGTAAGATCTTCTGCCAACACAGTCTCCAAAATTTGCCCCCGGTAACAGTCCTTCTGCATCCCAGTCTCCAACCTCTGCTCTCTGTAACAGTCAATCTACTCCTCAGTCTGAAACCTCTTCTCTATACACGATTCATCTGAACCCAGTCTCCACCACTGCTCTCTGTAATAGTCTCCTGCACCTCAGTCTTCAAACTCTGCACTCTGTAAGATCCTTCTGCCATCCAGTCTCCTAACTTTGCTTTCTATAACAGTCCTTCTGCAACCCAGTCTTCAACCTCTGCTCTATTTAACAGGCCTTATGCACCCCAGTCTCCAAACTCTGCTCTCTGTAACAGCCCTTCTGCACCCAGTCTCAAAACTTTTCTCTCTCCAACAATCATTCTACACTTCAGTCTCTAACATCATCTCTCTGAAGATCCTTCTGCAACCCAGTCTCCCACTCAGCCCTCTCTAAAAGTCCTTCTGCAATCCTTCTCCCAACTCTCCTCTCCGTAAAAGGCCTTCTGCACCCCAGTCTCCAAAGTCTGTTCTCTATAACAAGACTTATTCAAGCCAGTCTCCAAACACTGCTCTCTGCAACAGTCCTTCTGCACCCCAGTCTCCAACCTGTGGTCTCTGAAACAGTGCTTCTGCACCTCATTCTTAAAACGCTGTTCTCTGCTACGATCCTTTTGCACCCCAATTTCCAACCTCTTCTTTCTGTAACAGTCCTTTTGCACCCCAGTCTCTAATCACTGCTCTCTGTAACATTCGTCCTTCACCACAGTCACCAACCACTGCTCTTGTAAGATCGTTCTTCAACCCATCCTCAAAACTCTACTCTCTATAACAGTCCTTGTGCAACCCAGTCTCCAACCTCTGCTCTCTGTAGCAGGCCTTATGCACCCCAGTCTCCAAACTCTGCTCTCTGAAACAGTCCTTCTTCACGCCATTCTGAAACCTCTGCTCTCTGTAATGGTCCTTCTGCACCCAGTTTCACACCTCTGCTTTCTGTATCATAATTCTTCACCCCAGTTTCCAAAGTCTGCTCTGTGTTACAATCCTTCTGCATCTCAGTCTCCAACCTCTGCTCTTTGAAACAGTCATTCTGCACCCCAGTCTCCAACCTCTTTTTTCTGCAACATTCTTCTGCACCCCAGTCTCCAACCTGTGCTCTCTGTAACAGTCCTTCTGCACCGCAGTCTCCCACCTCTTCTCTCTGTAACTATCCTTCTGCAGCCCAGTCTCCACCTCTGCTCTCTTCAACGATTCTTCTGCAACTAAGTCTCCAAATTCTGCTCTCTTCAACGATCCTTCTGCACCCAGACTCCACATCTGCTCTCTGTAACTGTTTTCTGAACCTCAGTCTCCAACCTCTGCTCTCTGCAACCGTCCTTCTGCACACCTGTCTCAAACCTCTGCTCTCTGGAACGGTCCTTATACACCCAGTCTCCAACATCTGCTCTCTGCAACAGTCCTTCTGCACCCCAGTCTCCAATGTCTCCTCTCCTTACCACTTCATTTGCACCCCAGTCTCCAACCTCTGTTCTCTGTAAGGCCCTTCTGCACCCCAGTTTACAAACTCTGCTCTCTATATCATTCTACTCCAACCCAGTCTACAACCTCTGCTTTTCTCAAAGGTCCTACTGCAACCCAGTCTACAACATCTGTTCTCTGCAATAGTCCTTCTACTTTCCAGTCTCAAACCTCTGCTCTCTGTAACAGTCCTTCTGTACCGCAGTCTCCAACCTCTGCTCTCTCTAACGGTCCTTATGCACCCCAGTCTCAAACCTCTGCTTTCTGTATAAGTCCTTCTGAACCACGGATTCTAACCTCTGCTTTCTGTAACAGTCCTTTCGCACCTTTCTCTCCAACCTCTGAACTCGGCAACCTTACTTCTACACCCCATTCTCTAACCTCTGCTCTCTGTAACAGTCCTTCTGAACCCCATTCCTCTAGCCTCTGCTCTCTGCAACAGTACTTCTGTACTATAGTCTCCAACCTCTGCCCTCTGTAACGGTTCTTCTGCACCCAGTCTCAACCTCTGCTTTCTGTATCAGTAATTCTGCACAGCATTCTCCAAACTTTGGCTCTTTGTAACATTCTTTCTGCACCCCAGTCTCCAACTCTGCTCTCAGGCAACAGTACTTCTGAACCCCAGTCTCCAACATCTGCACTCTGAAACAGTTCTTCTATAAACCATTCTCCAACCTCTGCTCTCTATTAACAGTTTTCCTGTGTGGAAATCTCTGAACTCTGCTCTCTGCAACGGTTCTTTTGCACCATAGTCTCCAACCTCTGTTTTCTGTATCAGTCCTTCTGAACCCCAGTCTCCAAACTCTGCTCTCTGTAACAGTTATTCTGCACCTCAGTCTCCAAATTCTGCTCTCTTCAACAGTCCTTCTGCACCCAAGTCTCCAAAACCTGCACCCTGAAACACTCATTCTTCACCCAATCTCCACCTCGGCTATTTGCAACAGTCCTTCTGCACCTCAGTCTCCAAACTCTTCTCTCTGTAACAATCCTTCTGCAGCTCTGTCTTCACCTCTGCTGTCTGAAATGGTTCTTCTGCACCTCATTCTCTAACGTATACTCTCTGTAAGAGTCCTTCTGCACCTCAGTCTCCAACCTCTGCTCTCTGTAAGATTCTTCTGCAAACCAGTCTCCAAACTCTGCCCTCTGTAACAGTCGTTCTGCATCCTTTCACCAAACTCTGCTCTCTATAATAGGCCTTCCGCACCGCAGTCTCCAACCTCTGTTCTCTGTAATAGTCCTTCTACACCCCAATCTAAAACCTCTGCTCTCTGCAAAGATTCTTTTGAACCCAACCGCTTTAATCTCCAACAGTCCTTCTGCACCTCAGTCTGAAAAAATC